>NC_135556.1:18871141-19173641 GCF_964340395.1 Glandiceps talaboti | reverse complement strand
CAGATATTTGATAGGTAGACTGAAGTCTAGTGATGGCTCCACATGCACCCAAAAAATCAGTAATGTTTGGTAATATGTTGTTGTTCCGATCCAGGATCGAGGTTATCCCTAAGCGCGAAGTGATATAAATTGGAATCATTTACATATGGCTAAAGATGACAAATATCTCTACTTCTATAACGATTTGTGTACATTTTGGGTCAGACACGAATAATTATGTATGTAAGCAGCTGAGGGCAGACCCTTGGGAGGCAGACAGGCAGGTTTGTCTGTCTGTCTGTCTGTCTGTCTGTCTGTCTGTCTGTCTGTCTGTCTGTCTGTCTGTCTGTCTGTCTGTCTGACTGTCTGTCTGTCGATATACATGTATGTATGTATATACGTATGTATGTATGTATGTATGTATGTATGTATGTGTGTGTGTGTGTGTATGTATGTATGTATGTATGTATGTATGTATGTATGTATGTATGTATGTATGTATGTATGTATGTATGACTCTGTGTGTGTATGTATATATATATATATATATATATATATATATATATATATATATATATATATATATATATATATATATATATATATATATATATTTTAATAGCAAAATATGATAACAGTGTTCCCTACCTTTTCCAACATATGGGTCAATGTCAAGTTTTAAAAGAATCCAAAATTTGGTATATCGTTTAAGTAGTTGAAATGCTTGAATAGGATGAGTCACTTGCAGATCTATGTAACCTGTGGCATTGTTGATGGTGTCACGTGTATCAAGTAAACGTCTGATGAGAAAACCATATACATTAAATGGAAGGAACAAATTATACTGAAATTAGGCCAACATGTGATATACGCTCCATTGAACTTGTCCTACAATATAGTAAATTCATGATTGGAAAATATTGATTCAATTACCATAACAGTAAACGCAACATTGATTTTATGTAGATATTTACAACTGATTATGAATTAGTCTGGTATAACGGATAAAACTTAACTAAAGCACTTTCACTATGTGCTACACTTGTTTATAGCATTCATATAAAATGTAAAAGTGTACTGGTCCCATTTAGAAGCCTAGCATGTGGCCTTTCTAATGTAGTCAATTAGCAAATGAAACAGTATATTTTTACACGTGACATGGGTGCTATAAACGAGTGTGGTACATACAGAAAACGCTTTACTTTGGTGTTATGGGTTGTACCAAGAATCTGGAAAGAATACTCCCAAACTTATTCTGTTGGTTGAAATTTACAATCACTTGAAATCATTCACAATACATCATAAATTAAGTACAGAATACAAACAACAATGTTGAAACCACGAATAGGTGCATGACGTAATTGATTTGGTAATTGCCAACGATATATCAATTCATACCTTTCCAATGCATTGATCGTTCGTCCAGTTATTTTTGGGTAGCTGGAAGGCGCATCGCTGAAAAACAAAAACAAAAGTAAATGCTTCATTCAATATGTGACAATCTAATCTCGTAAAGTGAGAAGGGGGGGGGGGGGGTTGCGAGTTTAATCCATGACACATTGCGTCCAACCCTTCTGCAACTTCAACACTTCAGATTAGTCAATATAATACACACTAACACCTTTTTACCCCTTACTGCTTTGTGTTTTTAGAGTTTGAATTTAATGATTAATATTTCATACATTCGTTACTTCAAAATCTTTGCTACATTTATGCCCTGTTCTAGTGTTTGTATCAGTCCATGACAATGTCACGGCACGCACACACATTTACAGACAAACCCAGACCAAGACACACAGACATGCACTCCCGCATGGAAACAGACATAATAAAAACCTCTACTTGCTAAATCATTGACTAAAATTTTCAAGTTTACATTAAAATTGTCCTTTTTTTTCTTTCTTTTTCACTATCAACAATATCGGCAAGACTGCAGAACACTGAGCCCAATATGTAACTAACATTGTTTTTCTAACGAAACAAAATTAAAGAGACAATCGTCGACTAACATTAGGATCGAAGATGTTAGTGTCAGGTTTTAATGCTCTTAGTGTACAGGCTTGGTGCTGATAGAGTAAGGTTTGGTGCTGATATAATACAGGTTTGGTGCTGTTAGAGTACAGGTTTGGTGCTGTTATTAGTGTACAGGTTTGGTGCTGATAGAGTACAGGTTTGGTGCTGATAGAGTACAGGTTTGGTGCTAAGGATTTGATAGCATTGCCACATGGTAAATTTGGTCTAGTGTCCTTCAATGTGTACGTTGCACGACGTAACTTACCCAGTACGAAAGAGGTTCCTTGATTCATTGATGTAGTTGTGTAGGGCTGTTACAAGTTCATGTTCAACGTTGACTAGTAATCGAAGTCTAGCAATCGACCGAAAGATTTCTTCGCAATTGGAAACTTGGACATGTCCACTCACATAGAGGAGAACAAGAATCCCATATATGCCATTAGGTGACATTTTTATGTCAGTTCGGTACAAGTCTGTATGCAAAATAGAAATATATGTATGGATCATTCGATATACATATAAAATTAACGAGTTCTTCTCATGAAATAGTTCAACGTGAAACTGATAGGAGAGTACTAGAGGAACTGAAAAATAGGAAGAGAAAGGAGATATGAATATCAAGATACACAAAATAAGAACTGTTACTAATCAGTATTTGACAAAGTGTACCAATGATTAAAACCAACTGAACAAGAAGCCACTCGGTGTCAGAGTGCAGTTTGTTGTTGACGAATTAGACTGTATTTTGTATCCAACACTGGTGAACTCTTGACTTCATCCCTAAAAATAAGATGAAAGAATGCTTGCTCTTATTACTGTCTGAAATGTCGCTATAAAATCTCAACGGTTTCCATTAGCCCATACGTACTACGTACGTCGTCAAGTACGTTTTAGCTTCGAGGTGGTCATAGTTAGTTCATTTATGATAAATATTCGTATTAAAATAACTATAAACCCTACGGTATACTATCCCTTTTGAGCTTTACTGAGGCAGACGACACCGTTTCAGATGATGTCGCTGCCATATATCATTTGTGTTTAGGCCAAATAAAAAAAAGTTGTTTGGATCCGGTTACCCGACCCCACCTAGTTTTTCACGCCGACCCTAATATTTTTTATGTATTCGAGAACAGTAATAATAAAATTGCGAAAATCGTGAAGTCTCGCAAGATAGAAACAGCTGGGTGCGGAAACTGACACCAACTCAAAAAGACAATGTAAAACTATTCTTCCAATGGCTGTAGGTCTGATAGGAAGAAATAAGCAACACATAGACCATTTGGAAAACTAGACACCCACACATGAAAAAAAAAAAAAAAAATCTACCTACCCCACCTATTTTAAAATTGAATGTTATCGGAACATCACAATTTTTTTTACGCTTTAGACAAGTTTCACGGTCACGTGCAAGGTTTTAATAACACGCAAGGTGAGTCGAATTTCACCCATGATAATTCTATGAAATATGATAAGCGTTAGATATATTGGCATGGGGGATTGGTCTGCACTTTCTCCAGTATTGCGTGTTATTTGTTAAAAACACACTGACATGAATAGGCTTCTTATTATTAACCCTAGAAAGGCTTCAAGCAAGCCGTTTGTGACACGGACTTCCTTTCATTGCATGATCTTTGTTGCTCAAAGGTTATAAGCTCTAAATGTATACGCTACAAGCAAGGTTCAACACGTACGCGTCTCAGAGGGAAGACGTATCGAATCTCGTACATCCACAGCTAAAGAGTTATACATTTTGGGAAAGAGAGATTCCAATGCTGCTATCGTGATATGTCAACACTTCATTGAATTCAATATTCCAGTCGTATACTAAAGGGGGAACTAACATGTAACCTGTCACCCGTACCATTTACGATGTTTTTTTTTGAATACATATGCAAATACTGTGCCTTTCGCCGATCGACTTGCCTGAAAAGAGAGGTGTAATTTACTCGATTGTATGTATCTAGAGGTGAAATTTACTCGATTGTATGTATCTAGAGGTGAAATTTACTCGATTGTATGTATCTAGAGGTGAAATTTACTCGATTGTGTGTATCTAGAGGTGAAATTTACTCGATTGTGTGTATCTAGAGGTGAAATTTACTCGATTGTGTGTATCTAGAGGTGAAATTTACCCGATTGTGTATCTATGCCCATTTCGAAGACTTTTCGACTTCACTTTTAATTTTCTTGAAGTTCGCTGGATTTTTGTAAAGACACTGGTGGAGGGAACATTTTGTAAACTGACAGAAATCCAAGTTCAATATCATGTATTAGGAATTACAATAAAAGACAATTTTGTTAGACCAACCAGCTGGTTATTTCACCGGCCAAGTACTTTCAAATCGTCGATCGATAAACGGTATTGTATCGAACTCTGTCAAGGTGAATTCGTGACGTCACTGCCTTCTTTAAAGTGTGTATATTTATATTACCTCATGTTTTGTCGCCATAATGTCAATACAGTGCCCGTGTGTAGATGAGCAGATCAGCTTCTCAGAGAAATATGCCATGTTATCCGATGTCGTTGGTGATAAATCATACTGAAACCCCCACACACTACAGTGCAAATCGAAAGTTTATTCACCCTTTATACATTAGACTACGCAGAGCATCGAGCATTTCTTCAATGGGCGCGTGAGTCTGCCACGGTGTTTTCGACTATCATTTTTTTACGAGCTTGCCTTAGCTCGTTCAAAGAGCTTGCCTTAGCTCGTTCACAGAAAAGAAACACAGGTGAAAAGAATATGTACAGTGTAACATCGGTCATATGAGGTCAACCGTGTTGCATAATCACGTGAAAAAACTTGACTTACCTGTTGACTATTATTACATTGGTAGACCGTATGTATACCAGCTATCAAATATGCATTGTCAAGTTCAACACACACCGTATATACAATGGTTATCAAGTCCTTAAATTATCGAGGGTGGATAATTGTTGAATGTTCAACGATCAACACAACACAACACGTAATATAATAAAATTGCAATGTAGTCAGACACACCCGAAGAAAACAAACCAGTTGACATGCCCAGGTCATTCATTACAGAGTCAGACAGTTGACAAGCTTACAGTGAATACAACTCGATTCTCGAGTGAAGCAGGTTGGTTGACACGTTCTCACCAGATATGCTGTGTCTTCTCAATTAAATTTAGGTTAACATCCAACATATACTTTTGTCATAAGAACATTGTCTCCTATATATAGGAATGTCGACCAGACAAACGAATATCCTACCATTGAGAAAGCAGTCTTCAATTGCAAGACAGTATGACCTGACCATCATAGGACAAAACCATTTTATGCATAGGGATGTCTTCTTGGTATATATCAAATATAATATTCTCCAACATCTTTTTAAAATCCCAAACCAACCATGCAGTGTGATTTTGCAAACTAAATTTTAAAAAATCATATAAAGTGCATTACTTCTTTTCAATTTATTCATTCCACTACCCTTGTTTTATCTCTCCGGATCGGTACCTCACTTGCCATTTTCTTTCTATATACTACTAACTAGGAAAGACGGTTAGTTTCATTATTAAAAAACGTAGCTTTACTATGATTTGAACATTCAAAGGGTTACTTAAGGTGAGTTGATAAGTTTTGGGTTGATAATATTAGCTGTATAAAAAAACACCCTTAGGTTCTACCACAGATAAGTAACTTACTTGTCTGTGGTTCTCCTTAGTAAGGAGTATCATAGTTAACGAGCATTCGGTATTGGCAGAACTGTGCAAACAACACGTACGTACGTATAAGCAGACGATTTTTACCAAGGCTAGGATATCGACGTACTGGATTATATTTTAGTTTAATTGAGTTTTATGTAAGTCTTTTCAGATAGGAAATATTATAAACTCAGCTTCTGCCACTCTAATTCATTTCTGTAATCGGTTGTGACATCCAGCTGAACCTTGTTTCTGTTGCCGAACCACCCAGACTTAATTAACGCATGCGCACTGAAAGTGATTGGCAGAAGTGTTCCGAGTCCAGGTTCCGTAATATAAAGGATACTCAGATAATTGCTTTGTTGACCGATGTGGTTAAATTACCACTTGTAGTTTCTTGTATTCTTATTTCCAGTACACGTGTTGACAAAGGTGTCACGTGATTTAATTCTATACGAGTAGTGCAATGTTAATGGTGTCAACACCCTTTGTGTTTTAAATTCTTATACGCTACATTTATAGGCTGTACTATATTTTACAAACCCATTGTACACCATCGCTTTTTTCACTTTGTTAATAAATCGCGACCATCGTCTCTCAAACTACATTAGTTACCTTATTATTTAGATTCAATTTAATTGTCATATTAATGTGTTTAAATTCATATTTAGTTTGACAAAATTTAGAGTCTCAGAGAGGAATTGTCCGAAATTCCGTATTTGATAAAAGTCCGATTTTGAAATTGTCATGAATTGCATAGCAAACAAAATTAAGTTTATGAACTTACTGTAACTTGGTAAAGTTCGGCTTCACCTCGGACAAAGCAACAGGCATTAAATCCACTGAATGGGTTTGAAATCCATCCTATAACATTCAGTTAAACTCAAAAGGCGATATGATATAAATACATGTATTACTGCGACGGAAAGCTGTTGCGATTATACAGAAGGTGCGAAAGAAACGAGAAACTTAGAGTATGATAATACTGTGTTTAGCTTTGGTAGAAGAATTATTGTAGAAATAAATGCTCACTTTTTCACAAAATAGTCTATTTCAGTGTTAATGCACAGACTTCACACTGTGACGCGCACGACAAGTGAGCTAGACCATCATGCAATGCGATTTGTATGCTCGCAGATACCTTCAGAGGACGTCATGACGTTTATTCGTGTGGGGTCTGTGGCCAAGGCCTATTCATGTCAGCTAATAATCCGAAGTTTTATGCCACTACTATCATGTTACATAAGTTAGGAAAAAAGGCAACGAATGTCGTGTCTCACAGACCACATCGCATAGTCGCATTACTAATTCACATTACTCATGTGAAATCCATATATAGATATGCGCATATCGTATTGGATTCACCCATGGACTTCCTTTTGATCAAAACATTTACTTTCAATGTGTTTAGTCACCCAACCAGTCTCTGATACAGAAACTACGTATACACAACCTGTTTCTTTCATTAAAACGCACATACAACTGTGTTCCTTGTATTTTATTACGTCAACCAAAACACATTTACTCTCTCAACTCGTTCCCTAGACTGTAAGATACGTCGTGACGTTTCGCCCTCACCGGCCTCCTCTAGGGGTTGGCCGATGGTTGAGGGCGCCCCGTCACGGCGTACCTTACAGACTACTCGTTCCCGAGATCGCTATAATTTTGTAATCTTATAAAATTTTACTTCAACTAAAAATCTGCTTTTACATATAGCACTTCAACTGTCATGTACTCCATACCTTAAGTGCACAGTGGGATTAAAACTTTACAGGTTTAGACAATACGTACACTTACCTGTATGGTTCCCAATACAGAATCCAGATATCAGTTCATGATCACTTGGCGAGTCCTCGTTTCTCCACGACTAAACTGTATAACATACACTGTTTACGTACAGGTGAATATGTTGATGTAAAACATAATGAATATACATGGCAAAAAATCGTGTATGGTTGAAGTTTACATTTTATCGACGGCAAACACAATCAACACAGACTCGACGGCTGGTTAATAGTTTTAAATCAACAAAAACATACGGTATGTTTTCCGTCGTTGTATTTCCGTACTTCTTTTTTACTCAATTTGGTATATTAAAATTTACTGAAAAGATATGCGGGCTGATTCTATCGCAATTGCTCTGTGTGTCTATGTACCTGTGGACACATCGTATGCCAATAATTATTTATAAAAAATAAAAACATTGAAGCTTTTATTACCATATGATATGTGTACATAAAAGTTGAAGGATTGGCTCATCAGTTTACGATTTATGTTGCCCCAGAGTCACCCCTGAAGTTTATAATGTGAATGGATTAATATTGTCGATTGGTGTGATACTTGCCCTGTCCCATCTGGGTTACCCAGGCTCTTAAGGCTGGGGGCTCTGCCTGCGAGACCTCCCCTCTCGTTTGGGGAGGTCTCGTACGCAGAGCCCCCAGCGGCGTTATAAGTGGTACAGAACCAGGTTGAAATTGTGATCGCCGTTGAGGGCGCTGATTTTTGGGAGCAGAACCAAAAATCAATTTGAATTGATTTATCGTGCGTACAGCTACAAATATGGTGCTTCTAATTACGGATCACAATCCGTGACATTAAGTGGCCAAGTGATATATCACTTGGCCACTTGATGTCACGGATTGATTGATTGATTGATTGATTGATTGATTGATTGATTGATTGATTGATTGATTGATTGATTGATTGATTGATTGATTGATTGATTGATTGATTGATTGATTGATTGATTGATTGATTGATTGATTGATTGATTGATTGATTGATTGATTGATTGATTGATTGATTGATTGATTGGTTGAGTGAGTGAGTGATTGAGTGACTGACTGATTAAGTGACTGACTAAGTGACTGACTGACTGACTGACTGACTGACTGACTGACTGATTGACTGACTGATTGATACATATATATACTCAGTATAACAATTCTACAATGTATAAAGTATTCAACATTGAAATGGGAGACGAAAACTAGTTGTCTTTGCAACTAGTCGAGTCCGTCCCCTTTTACAATCTTAGGGATTAGGAATTACTAATTACTGGGGCTGCTGATCAAATTAAATGTATTGCAAGATTGACAGAATAGAAAAAATCATAAAGGATTTACAAAATACATTATACATATATAGGTGGACAAAAAACAAACAAACAAACAAACAAACAAACAAACAAACAAACAAACAACAAATACACAAACACAAAGAAACAAAGAATGACCTACTTAAATATACAGACAAACGGTAATCAATCAATGAATATGAAGTATAACTAGTTTACAATGATTGGAGATAATTTTTGAACTCTTTTTTGGAAATGACTTCTGCTATTCATGTTGCGAATGTTGCTAGGGATGCTATTCCATAATTTAGCACCTGCATACTTGATATTTTTTTTATGGTTTATTGTATTGCACATACATTTGCTGTATGGAAATTTAAGTACAGCAGGGTGGTTCATGATTTCGTTCAGTTGTTGAAAATGAGGTGACTCCCTATTCACTTTGTAAAAATTAAGATTCCCTTCTTTGAGTCCCAAATTGAGGTGCCCACCTGATTTACCGCCCCCGGCCATTACAGTAAAAACTGATTGTCCCCTTACTGAGATGTAGCAGAACAGTTCCGCTCTCATTAACCGTGGTATTCAAAAAATGTGGTAACGATTTCTATCATACAAATTTGTGAAGCAACGTGGGTTCATATCCCAAGGTGATATTGAACTAAAATAGAAACTTTGAAAAGCGCCCAGCCTTCCATGACGTACCGAGCACTGAAGGTCGTGGCCAAGCGAAGAAGAGGTACATGTATTGTTTTCATTGTCGATTCTCCACGACCAGTCGTAAAGGCGTGGGCTCGTGAAGAAGTATTTTTTTCACTGTTGATTTCGTTCAGTTGTTGAAAATGGGGTGACCCCCCCCTATTCACTTTGTAAAAATGAAGATCACCTTCTTTGAGTCCCAAATTGAGGTGCCCACCTGATTTACCGCCCCCGGCCGTAAAAACTGATCGTTCCCAACATGGGTTCATATCCCAAGGTGATATTGAACTAAAATAGAAACATTGAAAAGCGCTCAGCCTTCCATGACGTACCGAGCACTGAAGGTCGTGGCCCAGCGAAGAAGTACTTTTCACTGTCGATTCTCGAGCTCGTGGGCTCGTGAAGAAGAAGTATTTTTCCCTATCTATTCGCCACATACAAAAACAGGAAACAATACACTAGGGTCAGAACTAGGATCGACCTTTAATCTGGTTATCATAATACTAAATATAAACACCGAATGTGGTCAAAACCTGAATGCTTAAATTTCACCAAACTGGCACATTTGCCATGCAAAATTATATCTATGAAGTATATAGACTATACTTACACAGTCGAAAACAATTAACCCAATTCTTGGTTCTTTAAATTCTATATTAAAAAGGTAATTATCTATTCCTATGTATGATTTATCTAAATTGGTTGCAAATGGAACGTCCACACAAGTTTGGGCTTAAAAACTCACGTGCTTGAACCATTTTGAATAATTTCCCACTAATGAATAATGTAAGGATTTCGTGTTTATCAACATTCATCAAGATTATATTCGTTGAAACGATTGTCTGTAGACCAAAAGGTAGCAATAACAAAAAAAAAATGTCGAGGGGACAATAAACATTGTGATTTAATAAACACATGCAATCCTAGCAACAGAGCAAGAATTGCATTGGATAAAAAAAGATAAACGCTTGTTAGCAAGTATACATACAATAGAGTATCACGCTGAATGATTGACAATAGATGGTACGTGGTACGGAAAAAAATCGAAAATTTTGAACTCACAGTGATTTCAGATTTGACGTAAGAAACCCTGAGCAGTTTGTGCGTCCATGCATATTTAAACAGTTCCGCCATCTTGTCTATAGTCTGCCTATCTACCCATTCTTGCACACTTATACATGTACTTGCTTCTTAATCTATGAAACCCTGAGTGACAACAAAAATCGTGGTCATTTAGTAAACTTATTCCATTTTTTTTCTGAATTGCGGATTTTGAATTTTATGATTGTACAACCATTACCTGATTTTTTTAGGTCGATATTATGTTCCAGCAAAATTGAGGTTCTTGACTGGGCAAGACGTGTCTACACCACATCATAGAATTCTAGTAAATGAATCATCAGACCATATTATACACCTAGAATTCTAGTGAATGAGTCATCAGATCAAATTATACACCTAGAATTCTAATATATGAGTCATCAGTCCAAATTATACACCTAGAATTCTAGTAAATGAGTCATCAGACCATATTATACACCTAGAATTCTAGTAAATGAGCCATTAGATCAATCAAATTATACACCTAGAAATTAGAATTCTAATATATGAGTCATCAGACCATATAATTTATACACCTAGAATTCTAGTAAATGAGTCATCAGACCATATTATACACCTAGAATTCTAGTAAATGTGTCATCAGACATATTATACACCTAGAATTCTAGTAAATGAGTCATCAGATCAAATTATACACCTAGAATTCTAGTAAATGAGTCATCAAACCATATTATACACCTAGAATTCTAGTAAATGAGCCATTAGATCAATCAAATTATACACCTAGAAATTAGAATTCTAATATATGAGTCATCAGACCATATAATTTATACACCTAGAATTCTAGTAAATGAGTCATCAGACCATATTATACACCTAGAATTCTAGTAAATGTGTCATCAGACATATTATACACCTAGAATTCTAGTAAATGAGTCATCAGATCAAATTATACACCTAGAATTCTAGTAAATGAGTCATCAAACCATATTATACACCTAGAATTCTAGTAAATGAGTCATTAGATCAATTAAATTATACACCTAGAAATTAGATTTCTAATAAATGAGTCATCAGACCATATAATTTATACACCTAGAATTCTAGTAAATGAGTCATCAGACCATATTATACACCTAGAATTCTAGTTAATGAGTCATCAGACCATATTATACACCTAGAATTCTAGTAAATGAGTCATCAGACCATATTATACACCTAGAATTCTAGTAAATGAGTCATCAGACCATATTATACACCTAGAATTCTAGTAAATGAGTCATCAAACCATATTATACACCTAGAATTCTAGTAAATGAGTCATCAGACCATATTTGCCACTCTCAACAGTCATATTCTCACACTTGTTATTATACTGGCCATATTGTACACGACATGGGATGTCTTCGTTGGATTCTACTGCATGCTTACACAGTCTAACAAATTCTTGGTACATTTTACAAGCTTCTTCTTTATCGATGTTGTAATGATATGTTACACGACGTTTCTTATGCATCCCTCCCAAGGTTGACTGTGGTACGATGAGAACATCGCCTGGCAGTTCCAGGACAGATACACGTTCTGCTTCTTTACCCTTTAGATATCGAATGTTCAACACCCTATGTACTGCAATATAATAGGGAAGTAACATTGCTTCAATGGTGTACGTGGAACATGATGTTACAATAACAGACATTAGTAATCTTATTTATATACATGTCTGGCACCATTTAGTACACAGTGATCTGTTTTACTTCATTTAAAAACAGCTTATGATGAACATATCTTAACAGTAAGTCTATGTACTAATGGACAGTACATATTCTAACAATACGGCTATGTACTGATGGACAGTATACATTCTAACGGTAAGTCTGCGTACTAATGGATAGTATACATTCTAACAATACGGCTATGTACTGATGGACAGTATACATTCTAACGGTAAGTCTGCGTACTAATGGATAGTATACATTCTATCAATACGGTTATGTACTGATGGACAGTACACATTCTGACAATAAAACTATGTATTGTAAATGGAAGGACACATTCTAACAAGGCTGTGTACTGATGGACAGTACATATTCTAACAATGTGGTTAAGTACTAATGAACAGTACACAAGCTAACAATAAGTATATGTACTAATTGACTGCATACATTCTAGCTGTAAGGTGGTATAGGATTAAACTTTTTAAACAGAAAGTCGTACTACGGCCAGTTGTAATTCTGTACTTAGGGATAGTAACGTAACCTTATCAAGTCCTAGTCGATGTCTTGGTAGTGCACGACTACGACTTACCCATCTTGTTCAGAAGTTCCATTGTACAGTCCCTGTGAAAGCATACATACACTACAACACCGCTGTTGATCTGTGAAGAAATACAATTACCTATTGATGGACGTATCAATGGTGGTTAAATGCAAAAGAGATATTGTTGTACGTGAAAACGAAGGTTGACAATATGTTTATTTTTTCCCTTAAACACAGAAATGTTGCTATAAAATGGACACACGTCAAAGTTTCGCATCGATCCCATTCAAACATGCCATTCCACCAATTTGGATAATGCATGTGTTTACGCTCCTTATACTTTTGATGGATTGAAATCAGTCGCGATGTTAAAGTTTTATAGTCATGCGGTAGTGTCGTTCCAGAGCTTGAGCATATTGTTCGCTACTTATGAGACGAACTGTTGTCAGGTCAAACATTGAATTGTGTGGGCAATCATTCCATTGATAGGTCTAAACCCATCTCACCAAACTGTGTGACCTCCTTTTGAAACTAACATATATTTTCAAATTGACTCTTTAAGTTTGAAGTGGGGCTTCTTAGACGTTTGGAGTACACATGCATTTGCTTACGTTTGTTTTTCATGATTCTGTTGGGGGATTTGCAAAACCCAAACCCAGTTGATTTTTTGCAGGTAGGAGAGAAACATGTCTTATGGCAAAAGAGCATATAATCACAAACATTGTCAAAATAATGATTTTTTATGCATCTCCCCGTTTTGGTTGTGGTCTTCTTCAAATTGTCGTGAACTTTGTTAAAGTTATATGTGGAAACGTACCTCGATGAAGTGAACGGTACTTTCAGCAGGGGACTGTACCTGTACACGTGCCGATGTACACTGCTGTAATAATATTCGAGCTCTCGGCATTGCCGCTCTAGTCGGATTTGGTGATAATTTATCCATCCTCTCGCAGACTCAAACTATCTCGACTACCTGGAAAAACACAAAATGTCAAATCTACGATAGTTGCATCCACTTTTTCTGAACTTTCCCAAAGTACAGTGGTAACACCTTTTAGTCCTCCTGTCTTGCACAGTGAAACGAAGACTGTTTTACATGTATAATGACTCAACAACTTGGTTTAGGGAGCGATCAGTTTTTACGGCCGGGGGGCGGCAAATCAGAGGGGGGGGGCACCTTAATTTGGGACTCAAAGAAGGGGGGGGGTCATCATTTTTACGAAGTGTATAAAGGCGATCTAACACATAATTTGATAGGTAGGTCAATTCATTTTTTCTCAAAGCTTGACAAGGATAAAATAAACCATATGTAATGAGTTTAGATAGAACTTATTCAATCATCTTGATACTATCTCTTGCAATTTGTCTGCATAGCTACAGTTAGGAAATGTACACAATTTACGGTTAAACAAATTTTGTAGCTCCTATCACCCTCTCTAATAGTGATAGCCAACTACAATAATACTCCGAACGAGATTACTTTACACAGGATGAGGATTTCAGCTCTAACCTATACAGGGGGGTATTTAGCCAGCCACCTTCCATCTTGTTTTGGGAGAAAGACAATTATCACCTTGATTGCTACTGATTGGAAGGAGACAACTCTAAAGGTGAAAAAAATGAAAATAAGACAGTGTAAGAGGCCATTTAGAGGCATAAAATATCAAACCATAGACATAATTGAAAGTCTTACAATGCTTGAATATGGTAATAAAATACCAGAATTGAAACAATTATGCTACGCATTACATATTATCTGGAAGTGTATTTTCTTGTGGCAAAGATGAAAGATATTTTGCGGATGTGCACTTGGTAAATGACTTCTGAAGTTTAATTTGGTTCAAAAAAATCCCGAATAAAGAGCAAAACATTTCAAGACCTTCAGACTTTTGATGGCCCAATGACTGTTCAGCCCACTCCCATGGTCATAAACTTTTGCTCACTTCTTTTTAGTGCACTTTGGATGTGCAACAGCTTAATTTAACCTCAATTCATGCTTGTATGCATCATCAGAGCCAAGTAAACCACTGTATAAGAATGATTTTGAATAGACTCAAATGGCTATTGTTACATGTACTATTCAGAAAATATAAAGAAATATCCTTAATTTTGAAACAAAGTGTGCATTTTACTGACATGCGAAGCCCGCATGACGATGTATTGCCCATCACCCAAAAAATATATGGGTAGGTTGAACAGCTTTTTCATTTTTTCTGGCCCAATGTCGTATTTTTCAAAGTAGTTGCCGAAAAGATGTCACATTCAAAGTGATGGTGCTTTCTCAAATAAGTAACACAGTAAAATAACCCCTTTCTTTACCCAACTCTTAAACCTTTTATGGCCCTCCTTTATGTCGGAACCAAAGGTGAACTCAGTGGGTTCTCCTTGTCATTATCATTATAATGGAAATTGAAGGTTGGATTTTGATGTCGAAGGTACAGCGCTGTTTACAAATTCAGGGCCATTCTTTCCATGATAGCAAATTATCGCTTCAAAATGAATTGCGGAATAACGCTAGTGTCAGTGCAATGAGATAATTATATCAAACAACGTCGAACACTATTAATTGAAAGTGGATCTTCAAAGAGTGGATCTTAAATTGCGTACCTAGTTTAATAGTTTTTTCAGGGCCACCAAATATTCCAAAAAGAGATCTGCCGTTTTATCAGTAAATGTTTTAATATAAGGAACAAGATGTAAATGAGATCGAGCGCATCTTCAGAGTCACTGCATGCAGCAGGCGACCTCACGTTGAACGACTTTTTCCGTCTTTATTTTTGGAGTTTTACTCTCTGACATTATTGCGACTTGCTATCTTCAAATGAAGGAGACTTTCAAGACTACTGATACTTGCGGAAAATGCACAGTGCATGTATGTGCGCACTTCTTTTGTACTTTCCCACACAAAGAATTTTAATTTACTACACTGCAAAAAGTTACGATTTTTATCTGGACACATTTTTATTCAACAGAGATATATTAAAGATACATATTAGCGAGGAGTCAGTGTACAGTCACTTTTGACTTTATTGAACCATCAATTTAAATCGCGCATGCTAGGAATCATCACGTAAATAACGATTTTAATAACATGGCTATGTATTCAAAAAGTAGTTTTTCCCTAAAAATCTCAGGGGGGCAGCTGTCTCCAAAATTTGTATTCATTCCAAAAGGTCATATCCAGCGCAAACGTAATCGCATAATATAACTTGGTTCAACACACCTTACAGTAGACATGTTGCAACTAGCTTCGGCAGAAATGTCTGCACCTCATAGACAAGCATTTCCCTATATCCAACCCACTCCCATAAAATCTTCAACCGCAATAACGTTTAAGTGAGATACAGTTGCATGGACAACATGGGTAAACTAATAAATGCACACAACAAATCCATCCTCTCAAAAGCGAGCCAAATACAACACAGTAAATGTAACTGTAGGAAACCAAACAAATGTCCCCTTGTAGGAAAATGTCTCATAAAAAGCATCGCCTACAAAGCAACAGTTACCATTAACCAAGATCATAAATATACAAACTATTAGGTGTTAGTGACACATAAGCAGATGGAATAACCACAAGTCTCACAAGAAGATAGCTGCAATAATTGTAGCGTTTGATGTGATTTTGGGGACTTTTTCGTCTGTTTTGTGTCTTTTTTTCGTTCCGACGTTTAACCCGATTCAAACGCTACAATTCCTCAAAACGCAAAGGCAAATAGACGGAACCGATTCAGATCTGAATCGCAAAGTTGGGTGGATTCTGCTAAATTACGCCTTACCTGCTGGCAAAATATCGGACATTTCCTAAGGCCAACATTAATTACGAAGAAGTGTTCAGAGGTACCCCAATTCCGTCAAAATCGGCAAATGTAGCATGACATGCAGCATTTTGAAACGGGCAGTACACTGACGCCTCGCTCACGTTTTCAACGTGGTCTCGTCTATTTGCATTTGCGGTTTAGGAATTGTAGCGTTTGATTCGGGTTAAACGTCGGAACGAAAAAAAGGCACAAAAACAGACGAAAAGGTCCCCAAAATCACATCAAACGCTACAGTTATTGCAGCTAATATTGCACCAACCTCGTGTTCCACTGCCCTACGCACTTTAACCCCAAAGTTCGCCCTGAGGATACCTACGATCTCCAATCAAGTAGAAAACTATCGTCCATAAACAGTGTTAGTACTCTACCACGCCTATCGGCAGGAACACCTTGGCTAAAACGGTAGGAAGACTGTGTACACAGGCTAATATCCCTGACCACCATACAAATTACAATTTACGTGCGGCAGCTGCAACACGGCTTTATGCGGAGAATATTAATGAGCAATTTAAGGCTGAGAAAACTGGTCACCGAAGTGAAGCGGCCAGATCATACAAGGTTAGTCTTTCAAAGTGTTCATTAATCATGGTGCTACTGTCACGGATGACAGAATACAACTTTTTAATATTCGCTACGTTTTGATGTTTTGCGAGGTCACCATGAACTCTCAGCTGTCATGAATTAATACTTAGAACAAATGTTTGCATTGCGCGAATAGTATTCTTCTAAGATGACAACTTTAAGTTATTATAAGATCAACAGTGTCAAATAATGACTGATTACAGACAGTTGGAAGAACAATGACGTGATCACATTGTTTAGCTAGTTTTCATATTTGTCAATATCATTTGCATTGAATTAAGGCGACGGCAATACTTCCGTTTTAGTCATTTATGGTGCTGATTACTTTATCACCCAATCATTTGAGTATTGTATATTTTATGTTTATAATGGAATAATAAAAGGATGGATTCAGTCTTTGGAAGAGACGGTCTGAGGCTAGGAGCTTCGATCTGCTCCGTGGCCACTTCCAAATGATCCAGGTTAACCATGAACATTGTTTGTAGTCTGAGCTAATTCCCTAAAAGTCCAAGTCGATCCCGTGTACAGAGTGGAGAGCGAGAGAGAGAGAGAGAGAGTAACAATGGAGGAGGGTTACCTAAACAAGAGAGGTCACCCCATAATTTGTTACATTGGTGGAAAAACCGGCCTTGGACTAGAAGGACCATTGTGCGCGTAATGAGACAAATTTAAACTTTATGAAGAATAATTGACAACCTTTGAGAAGAAGAAAAAAACAACGCCGCTGGGTGAGTGAGAAATCGATGACTCGATAACTTTTCGAAAGGAAACTTTTAATGATTATGATACAATGGTGGGAATTCAACTCGAACTAGAACTCGTAAATATTGCAGTGACGGACTAAGACATCTCAGAAGGCGGAATTGTGTTTCAAAACGTGGAGTTGTGAATAAACAGACAGCGATAGAGACTTTGACAAACGTAGCAGTGAAACCTTCAACGGGGACCGAACAGCTGACAGGCGATTGGAGATATCGCGTATCGGACGCTGATGCAGACCGAAGCAGTTCGCATGTGAACTACATACTTAAGACTTTTGAAGGACAAACAACTCATTAATCATACGGTAGTAGAGATTTGCTAAAGACTGGCATTATTTTATTCCTCGAATTCATTTCTATTCATGATCAGCAATTTTTTACTGTGTGTACAGAGAAATGTGTAAGAAATAAAAATTGTATGCTCGATTTAGTTTGACGATGAACACTTTTTGAAATCTATTTACTTATCACAACCATTTCAGTGATGCTGTTTTACATCTCAACGGTCGCGTACAAGCAGGAAGAATATTATTGATTTTTCTATGGAGAAAATTTTAGTTTTAATAAGAATATGTATTGAAGTATGGAGTATTGGAAACTCCGAAGTTTTATTGACTCTGAGTTGTAGTGAGCCGAAACGCTACAGATAAATGCGTTGCTCACAAGTTGAGTCTGATTTTGTGATTTAAAGTTCCTACAGTAAAGAAAGGAACCATGTTGATATAGTATTTTATTGAATCTGCAGTACAAGATAACTATTTGAATTTAAATTTGAGTGTAAAACAGAGATCCGACCGAAATGAGCTGTATTATTGTCTATGCAAAATTTCCTTTCAAATTCCACACTGAGAATTTCTGAAATTCCTCAGATGCTAAAAACCCGCATGATAACTGCTAGTCCAACTTTTTTCAATCGTAAACGACGTAAAGTTGTTGTTTTTTCACAAAAAAGAATGACACCACTTGTTTAATGAAATGATCATTCATTTCATGATTTTGAGTTGTCATTGAAGAGTACCTGTATGATAGATTTTACAAGTCAAAATTCAAAAGAGGTTCATTTTTATCTGGGTAAAAGATAGGCACGGCTGTGTGAGTGATTGTATAGTCTGATCAGACGCTGTATGATTGAGGAGCTGTATAATAGAGGACTTTAAAGGTACTTCTTAAATAACCACTCGCATTATCGTCAATGTTGGAAAAGATAATTCCTGCAATTCCGATCTTTGAAAGTAAACTGAATATCTCGAAATCAGACTGCTGTTCAAGAAATGAGCACACACCCATACTATTCCAAGTTTAATTTCTTTAATTGTTTGTACTTTTCTCCTTTTCTATCGATTTACAAAATCACAAAAAGTGTTTCATTTATGAAAGGCAATTATTTTGAATATTTTAATGTGTGGCGGGGACGCCACACTTTGGGAAAAGGTGATAGTGTCACGGATGACAGAATACAACTTTTTAATATTCGCTAAGTTTTGATGTTTTGCGAGGTCACCATGAACTCTCAGCTGTCATGAATTAATACTTAGAACAAATGTTTGCATTGCGCGAATAGTATTCTTCTAAGATGACAACTTTAAGTTATTATAAGATCAACAGTGTCAAATAATGACTGATTACAGACAGTTGGAAGAACAATGACGTGATCACATTGTTTAGCTAGTTTTCATATTTGTCAATATCATTTGCATTGAATTAAGGCGACGGCAATACTTCCGTTTTAGTCATTTATGGTGCTGATTACTTTATCACCCAATCATTTGAGTATTGTATATTTTATGTTTATAATGGAATAATAAAAGGATGGATTCAGTCTTTGGAAGAGACGGTCTGAGGCTAGGAGCTTCGATCTGCTCCGTGGCCACTTCCAAATGATCCAGGTTAACCATAAACACTGTGTGTAGTCTGAACTAATTCCCTAAAAGTCCAAGTCGATCCCGTGTACAGAGTGGAGAGAGAGAGAGAGAGTAACATTGAAGGGGTTACCTTAACAGAAGAGGTAACCCTCTACAAATTTGTTAAACTACCACATTAGTTACATTCCGTGTAGCAGGTTTAGCAACAGAACGAAACATGAAAAGACGAAACATGAAAGTACGTTATATAGGGAAAACTACAAATGTCATAACTGATGGGTATACATTTAGTACTACTTCGTGCCGGACACTCGTAATTTCAATGGATTAATAGCGATATGACAGCTGATTTTTGCGCCCAAAAGTATCCTGTTAAATTCATTAAATTGGCAATGAGACGTACTAGGAGGAAGATATACTTCAAAAATGTTTTGTAGTTTTTTCGTACATCATAATTGCCGAACAACGTATTTACGCATTAAAATACTCCCTATACCTCATCATCATGTTTAAGAACAACGTGGATATAAAAATAAATAAATAAAGTTCCTCAAGTTGTGTGTACGTGTTTGATGTTTGCTAATACTTTGCTTAGTCACAATTAAAACCAGATTTACTACACGTGTTAACATGTGTATTATTCAAATGGTGATTGGGTGACGTACAGTTTCATATTGTGATCGTTAACAGGTGTACAGACACTTGGATTGTGTTAAAACTCTCCTGGTCGCTGGAGTCCAGTTCATGATAAAGGTGTCTCAGTATCGAAACTTTAAAATCATGCATGGTTTAAAACACTGAGATGGGACTAAGAAGTTGTACGACTTCGTCTTATTTGACATACAGCAACACTAATGTCATTTTATTATCATTCTACCATTTCACAGAACGAGTACAGAGCAAAAATGTCATGTTAGCAGTGTATGTACTGCAGGGACATTCCGCAGCTAAAATCGCCAAATTGGAAGACGTTGATACTGACAAAGGCAAAGAACCAAAGATAAAGCATAGTTCGAATTCGGGATTACACGTCGAAGTGAAGATTAACCAAACGGATGGAAATGTGATATCTGTAAATATTGACAAGAAATAATTAAATTGATGTACTTTGCGCAAAATATGTGCATTAAAATAAATGGTTTGTCATCTTCACTTGCCTGATTGGTGTTATATGGTCTGTACATGTATATGCAGTGCAATATTGTAACGTACAGTGCATTATCTTGATATTGCATCGTGCCAGTGCAATATCTGGATAATACACTGGACGAGTGCAATATTACACAATGTCGATGCAATCGTGCAGATAATGCACTATTTGAACAAAAGGGGTTTGCACACGTGAAGTGATGTAACATTTGCGAGATCACGTGTACAATAACAGTCCCA
The DNA here is from genome assembly GCF_964340395.1 of Glandiceps talaboti. Classification (NCBI taxonomy): domain Eukaryota; kingdom Metazoa; phylum Hemichordata; class Enteropneusta; family Spengelidae; genus Glandiceps; species Glandiceps talaboti. Next base: position 19,152,471 of record NC_135556.1, on the reverse strand, counting down.
GGCCTTATTGGAGTTTAAATCCATGAGATTATGAAAATGATATGATATGAGAGGCTGCTGTCACACGGTATATTACATAACTTTATTAATAATAACTGTATTACACAACTGTATCATCAGTGAATGCAGTATGGTAAACAACAACAATAATAGTAACAACAACAAAACAATTTTATATATGTATAGAAAATATATGATTTTAAATTTATTTTAATTTTTTTTAAATTTTACGTATACTTAATGTAAACATTTATTACTATTGCTATAGATCCACTGTGCAGCTTCTTTTTTATTTCTATGTACAGCATAATTGTTTATAGTCAACTACAAATAAAGTTGACCTTTACCCCCAACCACTGTGTTGTGTTGCTGTGTAGAGTAGATTTAAATTGAACATACACTTAACATGTGAGAGATGACGTACATGGAACGTACATGAAGATCTGTGATGCTCAGTCCTCTCTGAGAAGGTCTCTCTGGGACGGTCTGTCTACTTTGTGTCCTGGCGAAGTTGGTGTAGGGTCTATGGGCGAACTGAGCATCCGTCAGAACTGGGCAAGTTTAGGGCGCCCTCTTGTGACCATTTTGTACAAAGTAGCCCGCCTGCGAACTTCGGTAAAATGAACATGGCATATTTTCACTGTTACCATTTTGTTTCTCATTCAGTAGACTCCAATGAACAAAAAAATACCTATGTTGGAGGTTTGTGGGGGGGGGGGGGGTGCACGGTAACCCCCTCTGGCCCATGGACTATATTTGTTACCAGCCTCCTACTTCGTCACTATAATTATATTACTACCCAGTTTTTTGACAATGTTTTAAATTTATTAGGAAAAACAATTTATAAATAATGGTGAACAAAATGATATGATTATTACTCAATAGACTCCGAACATTCAGGTGCACGATATGCATACCTTTCCTTTTTGGTTCAGAATACTAGTAATTGGAATCATTGTTATGTAGATTAGTGACAGCGATCTGATCATCATCCAATGACATGGTTGGGAGATTTGACATCAAGCAGGGCCGACATATATGTGGTATAGATAGATTTTGATCAACAAGTTCATCATACCTTTTCACAGGAAAATCTATGCATTTTATATGAGTCCATCGTTTGCAGCTGTCGCAGTCAAGGGCTTTGCTATTGCTTCTGACCGCTTTTGTACAGATGGTACATGGCAGTTTTGGAACTCGCGTTGATGGACCTGGACATGGATGAATGTCGCCACTTTGCACTTAGCAGCAAACCAGCAATCTGTTTTCATCCACGCACCTGATGTAGTGTTGCACCTGCCTTAGTGGTTTCTTTGACCCATTTGCAAGGGGTGAAAATAAGTCAAACAAAACTCTATGAGCAGCAGATATCGGGAAATTAACAGGGATATCAGTAGAACCATCTCCATCACAATCTCCGCTTTGAAACACAGGATTGTGCACGTGTTGACTGCTTCTTGCCATGAATGATTAAAAGGCACTGTAGCACAAAACTGCAAAAAGAATACCTCTCTTCCCAGTCGCCATCATGGACACCAGTGACAGTCGCTGCTACAATACAGGTACCAAATAAAATCACAGCAAAACGACAAAATTCAGTCACATAAACTTGCAATAAACCGGATACAGTTACTGTGCTTACTAGACGACACGACATCAAACAAAAAGGCAAATAATACAACGCCGAAACACGTCAAAAACTGGAAAATAAACGGAGCAGCACTAAGACGGTGCGCATGGACTTTCGTTCATTTATATTTGGGTGCCTCGAGGCACCTAAAGTTGCCCAAAGTTGCGTTCGATTACTACATGACGTCACACCCGGGGCGCCCCAAGTCGACCCTCCTCATGGAGCAGGGGCAGCTTGGGGATTGACCTTGACCCAAGATGGGGACGACATGTGATTGGTTATTGTTATCAATTCCGTAAGAATTGTACCGTATTTTGAGGATATCTTTCCACATTTAGTGAGGAAATAATTTTTCACTTCAAATTGTCTAAAATATTTTGGAAAGACGGACCAAATTATTTATCGTGAATCACGGATTTCATTATAGGCTCCCCGGGGTACCCCAAATGCAATAAAATACGTTCGATTTTCACACGACCCGAGGTGCCCAAGTGACGTCAGTTACTGTCAGTCAGTCAGTCTGAGGCTCCACGAGAAAGCTTAAGGGGTGGACCATTTGATTTCCTGGGGGGGGGGGGGCTTGGAAGATTTCGGGAAAAAACAGATGCCAAATGGATTTGCTTGGAAAAAAATCCGGATATGAGTGGTGATGGAAAAAAAAGATGGACCACTGCTGCTAGGAAAAAAAATGTCTTGGCAGGGAAATGATGCACAGGTTCGAATATACTGTTCAACCTGCTCGTACCTCTCCAACCAGGACACTTGTCAAATCATGACAAACATTTTCAAACACATGTCAGGGACCAGTCAGTTTCGTTAGCCTGTGGTACATATATATATTTGTTCTTGCCTCTGGTTCTTTCATAAATCGTTTAGATATTACTCCATGTAAGGGTTCAAACATAACTATAAATAAACTTATACATATAATACATGTATTACATAGGTACCACACTAGTTACAGAACATACCAGGTAAGTGTTTGGCTGTTTCACAATCAGTGCTTCACTTATCTTGCACTTTGGGGCAAAAGTGAACTTGAAGGTTTTGTTATCGTAATCTTCATACTATTAAATAGTTTATAAAAGAACTTAATCTAAATTGTTCTAGTCTCTTCAGTATGAATTTGTCAGAAGGAATGAATATACTTCCTATTTCGGACACTACATGTATCGACACCACAACTCAAATTCTAAGTTTCTACTAGGTATGACCTCCTAAAGTGCTCTAACACATCAGTAACTTTACTATACATGCAATATCAATGCCCCTATACCAATGTTACAGGCCCACTTTTATAACATGGAAAATTTATTTTAAAAGTTATATTTACTTTAGCTTTTCGAAGATTGGCAATATATATCTCAGAGGCTATTAATAACCTAAAAATTGCCTAAATAGAAACAAATAACTGCAGATCTGCCGGGGGGGGGGGGATTCCTTGGACTCCATCACCCCAAAGGCCACTCATTCGTTAAACCAACAATAAGATTCACCAAAATTGATAAAAAAAACTTCAAAAGCTTCTAGGGGAGACCCCCTATAGGACCCCCATAAGAGGTAGACATGTCCAAGCCTCAAATCAAAGTTCTTCTCGCCACCTCTTACTGTCAAGATGCTATGAAACTTTATTTCAAAAATGTTTCAACCATGTGTAGTTGCTTTTTACAATTGTTAGAGCTGCCTTGTAAAGCTTGCAAATTATTGTCTGAAAGTGTCTGTTAATAGCCTGAAAATTGGCTTTAAGAGTAAAAATCCTCCAGGGCTTCTAGGGGAATACCCCCTAGAACCCCCATAAGAGGTAGACATGTTCCAGTCTCAAATCAAAGTTCTTTCCTCCACCTCTTACACTGTCAAGATACTTTGAAACTTTATTTCAAAAATGTTTCAACCTCACGTAGTTGCTTTTTACATGTTAGTGCTGTCTTGTAAAGTTTGTAAATTATTGTCTGAAAGTGTCTGTGAATAGCCTAAACATTGCCTTAATTTAGAAGTAAAAATCCTCCAGGGCTTCTAGGGGGGGAACCCCCTAGACCCCCCCCCCATTCACACACACTCACCCAAGAGGTAGACATATCCCAGCTTCAAAAGCTCTTCCCTCTACAGCTTACTGTCAGATACTATGAAACTTTATTCACGGGGGTCAGTGACTTTTTGTCAGCCCGATGGAAAAAAACACTGACACCCCCATCCCCCCAAGCTGGAGAAACTGACCGGTCCATCTGAATGTTTGAGCTCATCACCAATCAAGTTTCTGATTTGCATTTTCAGTGTGTCACCATGGAATAAAAACTGTCAATGATCATGTTTATTTAATTGAAAATCAAACATGTATGAAATATGTAGTTTTCTAAATAAAATCTGTGTGTGATAGAACAGCATCTTTTTACTCTCTGTATTACCCTGTGCGAAACCAAACAGAAAATTGTGGCAACAAAATTAGGTGTTCAACATTGACGTAAAAAAAAAATCCGGATATCTCAAAGCAGCAAAGAAAAAAAAAGTTGCCAGCATAGGTGAAGGAGAAAAAAAAAATAATTCTCAGGCAAGCAGGTGGGAAAACAAATAATGACTCTCCACCAATCTTCCAAGCCCCCCCCCCAGGATATCGAATGGTCTACCCCTAATCGAACACACCCTATAGTGTTTGTTTGTTCGTTGGTTTGTTGTTGTTTACTCATATATGTATCTATTCATTTGTCGGTTTAATTGTTTTTGTTTGTTTGTTTACTTACTTGTTTGTGTATAGTTTGTTTGTTTGTTTGTATTTGTAAACAAAACTAAGTGAGCCTGAGCTACTTGTGAATAAACTCGAATAGAACTGAACTGAACTGACCTGAACAGTGAACTGAACAACTGTCGGTGTGGTGTGACAACACATGGACCAAAATGAACAAGAAGAGTGTTCAAGGTAAAATATCGGAAGAAATTATGACAGGGTTTCGCTCACTTTACAGCTGTAACATCTACAAAATACACTAGAATGGATATACTCTTTATAGTCCTGGGTTTGGCTGTTCACTACTTTTTCGTAATGTGATTCATGTATGGGAAATTGCCAGTTCCCTTAAGTCATTAAAAATTGTTAAATCGTATAAACACAAACTCTGATTTCATCATAGTTTTCAATTTCAAAGTAATGAAACTCGCTAGAACTCGTATTAATATGAAGTTGAAATAAAATTAAGTAATTTGGTATACTAAAATACTGTACTTGCACCGACTCATATGTTCCAGTGACAACGGGAGATCCAGCGCCACTAACTTTGGTAGTCTTAAAAATGAATCAAGTCACAATATGCAGTGCCTGATTCTTATAAAATCGTGAACAAAATCGTCAAATTTTAGCTCGAATATTGGTAAAAACGACAATGCACTTGAAAATACAATTAATTAAAGTACCATTGTGATAAATACAGACAATTACGATCGTGGAGTTAGTAATAGTTTTTCGTAGAATGTGCTCAAATCCGTGACGGCACACCACATGATGACGCACATAGTTGAGGTCAACGCTCTTTACTACCGGCACTTCTGGCTTTGTACTAAATTCAAGGACACCCACCGCGTGTGACTGCCCCGGCATATAAGAGGAAACATTTCACTCCGGATCTAAAATCTTTTCATAACGTAAAAATGCTCCGACAGTTGACAAGAGTTGTTCTCAGCAGATCAGGTAAGATAAGATTATTTTTTTCTAACAATTACACAAAGTTCATTTTACTGTCGAATTCTTTTTTTTTCAAAATGGAAATATGTGTTGAGTCGAACTAATTGATCTCTGCCGCATTTAGCCGCATTGCGGTGAAAATCTGCTCGCTTCACAAATGAAACCAAATCGACAAACGAAATACTATATTAATTAATTATGGACTCTTAGAAGAGATAAGTCCTATTTTGAGGACAGTTTTTTGGCGCCGATTCGTGAATTCTTGAATGCGAAAAGTGGCCTTGGTTTTCTTTCACGACACTATGACGCAAGAACTGGAACTCGACTATTCAACCGTTCTGTTTCACTCTTTTTAGCAATTTTTTTTGTAAATGTGCCTTCGCATCCTTTTATCATTTCCTTTGTACGAAACCAAATTATAAATCTAATCTTGGTGTATTCGGAATTCAGAAAAGGAGATAGAAAGAAGGGGGATTTTTTTGCTAGGTTTAACCACACAGTACATTCAACGTCACTTTGTATAGAATCTGACGTATAGTATTCAAGTCTGTGACATGCGCATATTAATACCTTTCAGGTCAAGGTTAGTCGGTGACAGTACGTGTAAATTTAACCATGTTAACCTAATTTCAGTGGACGCGAAGCGAAGCTGCATTTTGGCTATTTATCAAACAAAATTAGTGTTCTGTCACTGATATTGGATATAAGGTGACGAAAGACCAAATCAAATTCCAAATATCGATTTTTGTTGATTGGACAGTCTAATCTATTTTTAGATCATGGGATAAGGACAATCAATGTCACAATGACCTTTAGAGAGAGTAGCGGCCTCAATCGGGTGAAGTAGAATGTAAATAACTATATCAGATAACCACCGACTCATATGTATGTAACACCAGTCTCAATCAATCAATGATCATTGAGAAAATATATAATTTAAAATGGCAATCAGTTGATGTATTTCCCCGTCTACAGTGTTTTAACAAATTGCCTACATAGTATTTCCCTGTGAACACGATTGCCTCCCCCTCACCTTTTTTTGTTAAGTGCCATAAAACGACCATTCGGATACTGTTGTAGCGTAATAATTACAAAATTAAATTGTGTCCAAAATGTTCCATTTATTCTTTAAAACTATAGAAACTTTAAATATATATATATATATATATATATAACTCGGTGAGTATCAATCTGCTAAGACAGTGCTCTATACCGCAGTGGCAGAGCGTAATAGTTTCAATCATACGATACAACTTACACACAAGCGATTGTCCTAAGTAATAGTTTCAAAACTATATATATATATATATATATATATATATATATATATATATATATATATATATATATATATATATATATATATATATATATATATATATATATATATATATATATAACTTTACACTGAGGTTCTGATAATATTTATATTTATATATACTTTACATAATACCGGAAACCCGTGACTATGTACAATAATGATAAAAACATGTTGATAAGTATGTGTATGACGTTCGATGTGTCATGTGATATAAGAAATTCATATACATTTTTACGTTATTTCCTTTCCTCTTTATTGTATGAATAGAGTTAATCCTATTTCTCAAAAAAAAAAAACGCTCATGACATGATTGTATTTTAATACGCACACGGAGACGTATGTATTTAATACGATACTTGTATATATATTTTAATATACACTTAACATTAAAATACTTTGAATTATAAATTTCAGGCCTTGTACAGCGAGGTGTCCGTTCACGTAACACAGGTACTTGGGTCGGCAGAATGAGACCAGAGGCCGGTGAACCACCTGTGATTTATCAGAATGGAAATGCATTTATGTTCGGTAGTATTGCCGCAGCAACGGTTCTCTGGGGGACAGTAAGTCTACGTTACTTTTTAATAGCATACCGTGGGCATGTTGCGTTTCCACATTTTCGTGTAATGTGTCATATTTCGAAGAAAAATAATCACCTGTTTGCGGGTTTTTTTGAAGAACTGATTTCACTATGAATAGACTTGAAGGCCTTTCCCTATTTGGCCATGTGATACGACTGTTTTTGCAACGCTGATGACGTCATTTCCTGTCAGTGGGTGTGTCATCTTGTACGTCACACAACACGTATACGTACTACTCAGGACAATCGCTTGTGTGTAAGTTGTATCGTATGATTGAAATTCGTCGTTGGTGGCGCTCTTTTGATCTCTTCTGACAAGGACAGACGCCCACGATACCGTCGAAGGCAAATATTTCTGTGTACGTGTTCGTTGCATCAGTTGATGGAAATGACAGCTGTACCATAATCTCATCTGTCACAAATATCATTGTGACGCCATATTAAAATTATATATAATCCGGTTTTTTTTTCTTAAATCATTCAAGTTGAAATCATTTAGGACCATTTTCCAAGTGTCACACAGAAACACCATATACCCCTGTAATACAAATTGTTTGATCATCAATAAACATGAAGTATTGTACAAAACAAAAGCTTGAGCTAGCAGTGGCTGATTTTGGTTGATTTTTTCTTAACGTTCTCTTTGCATGTAGTACATGATAGAAAAGCTATATAAGTTCATTTTATAGTGGCCAACTACATTAGTGTTCTTCTAACTCCTGAAACTGTTCATTGGGAATATAAAAGAAATTAACCCATATTTATTTTTTTTGTCAGATTTTCGCAGGTGACTTTGTGGAGAGGATGAACTTTGAACAAAAACGAAAGTAGGAATGATGAGAAACCCATCAAATGTACACTGTGTGACGTGAGCAGATGCAAATGGAATTCAGATTGACTGTGGAAATAACTTAGTAGAGTTTTAATAATGAAATGATATAATTTATGATGAAAATTTTACCCGACGCAGTTCTATAATTCTAGTATTGTAACTCAGGTTTCTTTTATGAATAACAACTCAAGTACTAACATTCTACAAAACATTCAGGAAAGTTATCTTAATGTTACCTTATAAAGTATTGGCTGAAGGGGTTGTGACCTTTTGACCCTTCCAAGTATGACGTCGTGCCATTCTCAGCTTTAATATCAGCAGTCAATGTTCTAGATCTGATAAATTTACACATTTTCAGTAGAATATTTCGTGAAATGTAACTTACATCCACTATTATTAAATGTACTGTTTATTTTTTCCTCCCATGATGCAATGCCACTTTACATGTACAGACATACAGTATATTGTAGACGATTTGTATTTATTTCAACTCCAAAATTATAAATTAAATTCTGCTGTGTGGATTTTGAATATATTTATTACGGTGTGTCAGTGTGTTTTTTGCATCGAGTCTATAATAAAACAAACAAGTAAACAAACAAACAAACAAACAAACAAACAGAAGTATGTAAATGAATTAATGAAATCAAAAATAGCTTGTAACATGGTGACCATTCGTGACTGATCTCCATGTACAGACATACGACTGGGCTAGAATGACTAGTAGACTAGACATTAATGAAAGTCATCGTTGCTTGTGTGTACGGGAGATGAAGTGCGCCCCCAACGACAAATTGTCCAGTTTGCCACATTGTTGGTTGGTGTGAAGGCACTTTTTATTCGCGACTTGCCTTTCTTGTTTTATCTGCTGAAGAGGTATACTCTGTAACCATTTCCATAAATCGAGCCACAATTGTATTATTGCAAATTATGGAAGGAGAAAGAACCCTCTCTGACATAGAAATATTACTATGGAGACGTGTATGATCAATATTTCTGAAGTAGCTATAATCAAGGGAACTTGTAAAAATTTATAAAAATATACAGTTTGAGATAAATAAGAAGACTGATTGATATTCAGACAGATAAATGGGGTTGGATGGAGGGGAGGAGAGAATTTTATCCTCAAACCATATTGTGCCAAGATGAAATCCCACAGTGAAACGTCTCTTGGAACAGCAAATTTGACATAAACTTTGATTTTTCGATCTGTCTATATGGCCCTTCACCATGCACACAGAGATCTTTATCAACATAAAATACCTCAGCACTAATGTACATGTAACACGTTTTTTTTCTAATTTCTGAACACATATATATTTTATTACATTTAAAAAAGTGGAATTCATATGAAAAATCAAGAAATCTAACTTCGGTCTACTAACACCTTTTAAGGTAACACTAGTAATAGATTAAGCAACCAGATTTGTTCACTAGAGTTTTGTAAACTCTTTAGGCCAAATAAAAGAAAAAAATGGGTGTTTCCAATAACACAACCGACCCTGATCCTAAACATTTTTTCGGAACATTTAAAACAAAAAGGGAAGAGATTCCTTGTGTTCTTGACCTTCATGTATATCTGTTTTCTTTTCCCATTTATGTCGGTACATATTTCAACAAACTTTCACATAAGGGGTATTCTGACCAACATTTTCTTTGTTTTGGGGGGCAAAACAATATTTTTCAAACATAAAAACCACTGCAGTTAAAAAGATAAAATCAAATCAAATCTGAACTACCTACCTATCCTATTTTCTGAGGCCATGTTATCGGAAACACGCAAATATTTTTTTTTTTTGCCTTAGGCTGAAATGTTGCAAATATAATTTGTGACATTTAGTCACCAACTATTAAACCATGTTACCATGTGTAAGCATAGACAGTGGATGGAAAATAGTGGAGAGGCTATATAATCACAATCTTTATTTGCAATATCTGTTCAAAGAGTACAAGTCTTATACCACTTATGCTTTCACTGCACTGTTGAGATACATCATTTTGTTAGCTGGTTGTACCTCCTAGCCCTATAGCCTGTTTACTGCACTGTTGAGATACATCATTTTGTTAGCTGGTTGTACCTCCTAGCCCTCGTATTCTCCCCTTGTCTTGAGAATATTTTCAAACAATTCAGGTAGACACACCCCCAAAAAGCCATTATCAAGCATGCATAGGGTTGAATTTACATATGTAAATGACATGTAAATTATCACATGTCCACTTCATGTTTAGCCTACACTTAGTGTAACATGTGTATATTTACATACTAATCCATTTGACTAGTGATAGTCTGACTGGTTGTCATGGTTAAAAGGACACTGTGATCTACCAGGCTATTGGGTGAGAATTTTCAATATGTTATTACCAGCTTTGAAAGTACGATCATGACAAGGGGAAGGATGTTACGACTTATAATGTATCTCAACAGTGCAGAAAATGGACTATTTCAATATGGACTTCTTTCTTTAGAAACTAATGTAAATAAAACAACTGATGTCAAGAGAAACTTAATTTATACAACATAAAAATATGGCACAATTTACTCTATACAGTTTAGATAGTATTGCTCCCATAACACTACATGTCAGGGTTAGACATGTATCATTCTGATTGTAGTTTTGTGATGGTAAGGTAGCACATGACAAGTTTTCTACTTTGTGGTTTGAAGGTCATGCAATGTGTGTGTGTGTGTGTGTGTGTGTGTGTGTGTGTGTGTGTGTGTGTGTGTGTGTGTGTGTGCGTGCATGCGTGCGTGCGTACGTGCGTGCGTGCGTGCGTACGTGTGTGTGTGTGTGTGTGTGTGCACTCATAATGGGCCGTTTATCATATCTATTTCCTTATTACACACCCAGACACAAGATCTACCAAGACTCTAAAGGGTTCATTTCAGGCAATAATATCCTAAGTTACAAATACCTATAGAAATCTACTTGGACACTTAAAACATTCTTATGTTCTTTTGTCACAAATAAAAATCTAATTGTAAATATGAAGCTTATTTATATAAGCACAGATTTTTATCATTATTTCAGATTCTGAATTTCCTTTTCCTTCCTATTTATGCACCTGGTCACACCTGGTACACATAACCATTGAAATAATCTGACAGGGCCAAGGCAAACAAGTATTATGCATTCATGTTGTTTCAGAATATTTCAGAATATTTGTTAATAACTTATATTTCCATTATCTGTAGACACTCAGGCTCAAACACAGTTTTAGTTATCAATTACAATGTAGAACAATCTCTAGATGTTTATCATCGTGTAGGTCCTGTTAGAAAGAGGTTTGGATAAAATCTAATGCCTTCTACGGACTCATCTCGACACGCTTTGCCTTTTTCTTCTGCAGATAAAAGTCTGAAAATAAGAAAGATTTTGTTATACCAGGTCAAAGGTCATGATATTCATACACACTGAGTCCCTGTACTAGATACTGTATGACATCTTCCATCACACTAGCTTTGCACTAGTTATATTGTTTATAGACTAATTGCATTTAAGTCATGATTGTTGAATAATTAGCGTGGCAGGCTTCAATCTGCACATGGCAGGTTCAAGTCTTGCTGCTGTCATTTGTTTTTGAATGGCTGAAGTCGTTGGACAAGATTTGAAACACAATTGTGCCCTAGTCAGCCCATCTGTTTAATTGGGGACCTGTTAGGATAGAAGTTGCAATGTGAATGCTTTAATCCTCTGTGCTTACAGAGGCTGCAATGGATTGTATACTCCTGAGGAGTATAAAGAGCCATTGTACCGAGATAGGTCTGTGCCAGGGGTAATAATTGAATGCTAAAAATGATTGTGGTAAACTGTGGAACATTCAAAAGTGTTAACTTACCTGCCCTTAGCTAGTGACACAGATATTCCTACATTATGTGACAGTTCATCAGCTGATAGTGAACCTATCGATGAAAGCTGAGAGCAACAAAAACAAAAGTTAGAATTATTATAATAAGTGACTTGTATTGGATATTAACTGCAATACAAATCTTCATGTACAAATCAATGCTACAACAAAACTCAATGACATGTGTGCATGTGTGACATACTCGAGGTATTTGCATGAATGCTTACAGTGTTCTTTGCAGCTGTATTTTCATGATAGCAGAAACACCACATGCACAAGTGCAAATACTCTAAACTACTGACACTGACACTCATGTTGTATGGGGTTCTGTTATTATTACATATGTTTATCAGCAAATCTACGTAAAAATCACACTTTGTGGTGCAATTTTGTGTACCAGGAACAAATGTGAACTCATTTGCATACAGGTATGCAATAATGTTGTTGGTATCACACTGCATTACAAAGACCACTAGTATGCATGTGCACTATTTGAAGCAATCACTTGTATATACATTATGATAAAGAGTACATGCATTTGTGTTGTCTCTCTCAGTTGGAATGGCATACTACTATCAACATTTTGCTGGACAACATAATAACTTTCCACAGGAAGTAAAAACATAGTGTATTCTCTCACTAAAAAACCTGGAATCTCTGTAACTCTTTCCTAATTCACAGTATTCACTAGACTAAAAGATTCGTTGTTGTTTCTGCTTACTAGTATGTAGCATCAAGCTGTGGGTTGGATCTTGTGGTTACATAAAGTGGAAACAACAACAAATTTTTGAGTCAAAGTATGTACAGAAGGAAATGAAATACCTTGTAGAGAGTATGGGGGGGGGGGGGTTCATGCTACCTCTATCTTTAATGATATTGACACAGTCACACTTACCAATTCGACTGTATCATTAATGGCTTGTTCTTCAGCATGTGAGATAAGTTCTATTACTTTAACTCCACTGGCAAATGTTCTTAGCCTGTATATAAAACAATTTACAAGTGTAACGATGAAGACTTATCTGTGCAGGTGAATGGCTACAGATAAATCAAAATTTAAACTGTACTAAAATGCTTAGAATTTAGATAGATAATAGTCCTAACTATGATTAGCTGCACATTTTGGTTCAGTACAAAGTTTGAATTTATTTGTAAACTTGAAGTGTATCATTCCAAATAAACAGTTATACATTTTTAAAGTACAATATTTAAATTTTTTGCCAAAGTTAAACATGTGTGATATGCACTGCACTGGCATTTAAAAGTGATGTACAGTAATGACCATCACATGTAGGTACATGTATGACGGTGTGCCCTGTGTTTTGACAAGCTAAGACAGACACATATGTACAATAGTACTATTATTATGACATGTAGTAAGTGACATACCAAATTGATAGTTATGTGTTGGTGAAGCTGATATAATCACACTGTGTTAACACTTCTGTAGAAGTCTAAATCAGGGATGTTTTTCGTATTGTTCAGACATCGAGGAAAGCAGCAGTGCTCTATGATTAACCAAGTAACCTATACCATGTATACCCCCAAGGTACACACAGACAGGAAGTAGAGCGCCACCATGGCAAATTTTGGAAAGGCCTATCGCTGATTTTTATCAGTATCAGTAAATGGGTAAAAAATGATATTATGATATCTGACTTACCTTAGAGGAAGTTTAAGGTTTTCAAATAATTTACAGGCTTCTACTAAATCATCTGGAGATAATAACTGAAAATTAAATTGAAAAGTATTCGTTATGAACATCATAATCTAAGAACATTTCAGCTGTAGGTTTATTTAGTCTGATGTTTCTACTTTGATACTATTTTTATATTTTAGTTACTATTATTGAGTTTTTGGATTACGTAATGGGCAGTAAGAAGTTCTGAACATAATTTCCAACCAATTTCACACAACTGCAAATTTGAAAGGGTTTATGAAAGATTTGACTGAAACCTCTAGCCTTGTTCACTCACTGCCACTAGAGGGCGTGGTAGCAGATTGGGACTGGATATTCTAAACGCATTTAGGAAAGCTTTTGAGTAGTACTGGCCTTGTTTGCTTGTTGCCAACCCAAACCCTAAACAGTAGTACAAAGTTAAGGTATGACATAACCTAAAACAATGTATTTGCAATATTTTCAACTTTCCAAATCCCTTACCTCCATCCCCCTGGCTCTGTTAACTCTACAATACACATCTGTTAATGCCATCATGCCACCATTTTCCTGAAAAATGTAACAAAGTTGCAAATCAAATCAGTTATAAGGAATCAAATCAGTTATGACTGTAAGGTATTTCAAAGAACTAGACCCAGCTAGTGACCCACACTGAGATACATGTAAGTTAAGTCAGGACATGAGATTGTGAGATTTGTGTATTCTGTCCTTGAATGCACCTCCACAGATAAACTCAATACATGGCAATCAATCAATCTGAAATGTACACAGTAACTCTGGTTAAATTTGTATTCAAGAGACTCTAATCACAGAATAGTTCATTGTGTTACACAGTCATATCTGCCTATACAATTGCATAGCAGATACAACCTTACTGCACTGACTCGACTCGGGTTGTAGTTAGTATATATTTTATTAGTGTTCATGTCATTTCTATTACAGACACTTATAGACCAAATTGTAGACTTACCTTGATTGGGGTTTCTAGAATATTGGCCAACTCTTTTGCCAATTCAATATGGTATTTGGTACCTGTACCATGGGTGTCTCTTGTCACTGGGTTGCTTATACCAAGACTTAGTAAATATGATTTAAATTTGACTGTCTGAAGAGATAAACAAATTGTAATAACAAATCTTAATAAATATCTTAATATCAGGTTTGAGTTCAGCAAGTTGAAAGTGATAGTTAAGTATGCCTCATTATGTAGAAAACTATGAGTACCTTTTGAATATGCAGCATAAATCTCACCCAAAAAAACATAGAAACACAGCTTGTTCCTCTTTTCTATATCAATTTGACCATTTGCTATATTTGTAAATCCAATCTCCTTGTATGGTAAATCTTCATCATTTACATGCAGCAAAAGCCCACTCACATGAATGGACTGTCCCAATTTGTGGAATTTCTTTAGAAACTGTTGAGGGCGTACTGCACAAGGAGATTGGCCTTACAAATATAACATATACAAATAGTCAAACTGATGTATTAACAGAAAATTAGCAAAAGTAGCTTGGCTGTTACAGAGTCTACAATCTCGTACATTTTATCACTGGGAACCCTGATAAATTGACTGGTGAATTAATTCATGTAGATTTCACCGCAGTGATATTAGCTGAAAACACATATATGTGTAGTCAAACAAAACTTTTACTATATCCATTAAGAGATTCACTCTTCAATCATTAATATCAATAAGATTTGACTGACATATAAAATATCTACTGCACCTCTCCTTTTAAATGTTACAGCATTTTCCTAGGATATATTTTGACCATTACAAGGATATAATAATCTTACCTCATCTTCAGTAATATCTCCCTTCTTATCCTTTATTTTTGTGGCTATGTTTTTAGACAAGTCAACCATACTTTTGGCCTGAAATATAAGAATACATATTGTTTGTCTTGATTAATTTGGAAACTTTTCTCTGCATAATTGTTGTTGTTAAATAAATGTTTCTTGTTCCACAACTTGTCACCTTCTTTCATGTATATATACTATCTACTACTAAAGTATGTAACCCTGTTCTTCACTTTTTCAAAGTCTGTGATAAACAATTTTTACAATCATGATTTTTTATCAAGAGATACATTGAAAATGACTATTTTGTGCACATTAGAGTCAATTTCACCAGCCATTACCAGAGCTGTTTTATAAACATATTTTGTACTACAATATGAGTAGACAACAGACAACACTTTAGACTGTAAGATATGTTGTGCTGTTCCACCCTAACTGGAGGGGTTGACTGATGTGTGAGGGTGCCCTGCCATGGTGTGCTTACGGACTAACAACACTTCAGACTCACTCCAAATGAAAACAAAATAAAAGTAATGTAACACATTGTTACCACTGCAGTTGTTTGCTAAAAAAATTAATTAAGATAAAATGTGCAGTCAAATAAAGTTAAAAATAACTGACATTTTGAGTATAACTTTCCAAAAGCTGAATCCTAACACTCCTAAAAGTGTAGGAAAGATATTACTAGAATGATTTTGAACAGACTCACGAAGAAAAGTACAATACAGCAGTTAGTACAAACTATAGTTGTCATTTGAAGTCTGGTAAAAATACATTTAAAACAGTTATTATAAAATCAGTGATAACATACAATTACCCAAATTTGTTATCATTTGTAATGAGTTATCATGTCTGAAGTGATGTCTTTATCTATCCACATTGCAGTATCAAATACAACAAATTATGAAGCAGTTTCTGTGGTGGAAGAATTGAAACAAATCAACCTTGAAAATTATAAAATATTTCTTTGATATGTACATACCTATCCTTTCACATCTGGTGAAATAAACAATTCAATTTCATTCAATTCAAATGATTTCTTGCAATCAGTAATTAAAACACGTGAAAGATAAAATAAATTGTAGGACTGTATCATTAAATGGAACCAGCAGCTATGTTACAATTCTACAAATTTTGTTGTTCAAGACACATTGGTAGATACTTACTTGTTCCATTAATTTGTTCAAATCTTGAAAAGCCTGCATACAGGGATAAGAAACAGAAAATAACTTATCAACAACTTATTCTTCGACACATAACAATAGCTCACTGTAGTACATCCCTGATGATGCTAACAGGATGTTAGCAAAAATTTGAGATTCACTTCCAAGAAATTTTCATGAGCAACTTATCAAGAAGTTGAAAAGATTACAAAATTTAGTAAAATTCTAATTCTATATAAATCATAAAAGATATTCATTTTACCCTCATAGTCTACATCATTCCACCAAAACTTACCATAGTAATATTTTGATCTGTTTCTTTTCTTTTTTCTTCAATTTTTCTTTCGATACCTACTATACCAGTACGTACTTGTCTTGGCTGAAAGTAATTATAAATTAGTTAGTATCTAGGATAACTATATGATTTGTACACTGAAGTGGGAGGAAGGGTACTTTTATCTTCTACCAGAGTTGCTAACACCATCCGGCGTCTCCCCAACATAAGTACTACAATTTGAATAGGTCTTTCCAAATTTGCCATGGTGGCAGTCTATTTCCTGTCTGTGTGTACCTTGGGGGTATACATGGTATAGGTTACTTGGAGCACAGCTGCTTTCCTTGATGTCTGAACAATACAAAAACATCCCTGATTTACAGAATACCAAGGACAAGGCTTGGAATGGTAATATGAGGTGATGAGCGAGGGCACTGTATTCTCAATTTCCTGTTTTCAGTTTTACCATAACAATCTGTTCGTTTACAATGTAAGTTTCACATGAGTTGGCAGTTGACCATATCATTATTTTTGTATTCATTTATTTATATAAGTATAATATATTTTATTTATTTTTTTGGTGGTGGGTGGGTCATTATTTGTTTTGATGTTGAAGGCCATGAAATCCAACAGTTATCACTACATTACTGGGGTAGACAGAGGGCCGTCAACCATTCAATGAAGGAGACCATCAGGAGCTATCCTTTTAATGTGAGAATGAAGGACTTTTTAAAACAGTACTCATTATCACCAATGATCCCTAACATCATAACTTACCACAGTGACTAACTTACAATGCAATTTGGTGTTGGTAAGTTTTCAGGTAGCTACAATTTTGATAAATATGGTGTGAAAACTACGACATTTGCAGATAATCTAATTTATATATACACATACATATTGTTACCTGAGAAGGCTGTTGACTTGTACTCTTGGGTGTCAGTACACTTTTGTGTTCCCATGGCTTTTTCTGCAGCTGGTCAGTGACACATTTATAAAACTATAACATAAGACGATAAAGAATAAACTATGTAAGTACTGTGCTGACCATAATACAACAAGTATTCTCTTCATTTTTTTTACTTCGAGTCAAATGTAATCTTTACTTCGTTCACATATGGTACCAGTTTAATTTCTAGAAGTATATTTACACTGTTGAGCTTATGAAACCTATGCAAATAGAAAAGTGTATTATTCAGTTAAGTTTATGTCAAATATGAATTATTAAATTTCAAATTTCAATACTGTCATCTCATGATTTTGATTATGGCTACAGGAGTACTTGATAGTAGTTGTCTTGAAATATTAGCTATGTCTAAACCGAAGAAAGTTTCTATTCATGGAGTCATAAATTCTAGGAAGCAAACTCCAAATCTTTTCCCATGACTCTTCTGGGACACATGGTAACAGTGCATTGTAATTATACTCTGAGGATGCTGACAAGATGTTAGCACAAATTTGAGATTTGCTTCGAAAGAGTTTTTGATCAGAGAGTAGAAATTTCAATTTGTGACTATGAACCCAGAGTCCATGAACATTCATTATCTCATTAGTTATGTTGTCTTACCAATGAAGACAGTATACACTACTCACTGGTGTACAATGTAAGCCTGTATGGAACAATTGAAGACAATCCATTGTCAGGTAGTGACACTAATTCTGACATAGACTCTCACCTCTTTGTGTCCACCTTCCTTGAATCCTAACCTAATATATGTATTCTGACTGTACATAACAGGTCCAGCTGGTTTGTTAGGTGCTGTAGGATGGAGGTACATGATCACCTTAGGACTGGAAGAAGAAAAGTCCTTATTTTTACACGATTACAATTGTAACCTCTCTCAAAATAAATTATCATACATGTGTCTGTAAGTGTTGAAAAAATCTGATTAAAATCTGATGTAGTTAAAGTGGCTAGATGTCTTTATTTACCTCTATTTCCATCGTTTTGTGTCTTTTGTTTTGTTCCAGGTGATCACATGGAGATTACCCAGAACAGAACAAATGACACAAAGCAATGGAAATAGAGGTAAATAAAGACATCTAGCTGTTTTCACCACATCAGATTTTAATCAGATTGGTGTTGAGATAGCCTGCTGCACTGTCTGCTGCCTTCACTAACTTGTCAATATATATTTTACATCAATAACTCTAACCAATCAACTGTAGCTGTGAGTTCAGAATATATCCTACTGCAACAATCAGCCACATCACAGTGTCTGATTGAATTGTCTATAATTTGTCCTCATCAAAATTTTACCAGATTTCCCTTTTCTGTTGGTAAAGTTCCAAAACATCAGTTGTCAAAAACACTAATTCTTGTTATTCCCTGCATATTGTAACAACAACTGTATATTGGTAATGTCATATACTGTATACTTAGATGTTATTCCCCTCAATTTGTTTCTTTCAACCAAGGAAAATATGAGTGACATAAGGGGTCTTCGTCACTACGAGCCGCTAGACCCTTAGGTCATGACTATTTTCCAGCTGAATGGAGAAAAAAATTGGAGAATAACATAATTCTACCATCACCAGTAATATCAAAGGAAAATCTGGGAAAGTAATGGCAATTTTGAATGTTTTGACTCATATTCGAACACAGCAGAACCAGTGACATAGACAGGTGTTGTCGTGACATAGAACAACCAGAGTATATATTCCATATTTTTTGTTCCTGCATGGTATACTAAATATTTGTCTAAGTCCTGAAATGAACTCACCTTTTACTAAAACCTGATGGTTGTTCTTCTACAAACACTAGTTGTGATAAATGTATACCGATGTTGTAATTCTGAAGAAGCAAAACATGACAAAATCTATAGTCACATGGGATGGACAAATTCCTGTATTCAATGGATACATTTTCCATTTACTCAGCCTAATTTACTGTGTCATAGACCATGTCAACTTTTGTATGATTCTGTTTTGACATTTGCACCAAACATTAGGAATGTGATTATCTATATACTGAGTTCACCACAGACCTTGTTCCATATTACTGCTTAGAGGATACAAAATGTTTTTACATATACTGCATATAATCTACAACTAGGACTATACATCTAGTAACTGTATGTCACTATGTACTTACAACAATGTGATCATATAATTACAAATTCAAGTACAAGTAACAAGAGTACCAACTCTGGCACAAATGCATCATGGGGTTGTGTTATTATTATATTTTGTGTATCCAAAACAGTGATATGTAAGAAAAAAAAACATCAGTGACTGTGTTGATGTGATTTTGTGTATATGAAATTTTCATTTGCAGAAATGCAGTGATGCTTTCTGTACACCTTGATGTACATCTGCACACCTCAATAATGTTTTCTCTACATCTCAATAACGTTTTTTTTATACAGCACTGCAGTGCAAAACTCAACAGTATACAGGCACTGGTTCAAGTTGTCATGGACACAGACAATGATAGGGGTTTGGTATTGTGGAAGAGTTCATCAACAAGCACTGATGACACAACTTACCGGCCTGACTGCATCTTTCCAAATCAATCTGTGGTTAGTAAGAACTAGGTTACCTCTCTCAAAGGCAGTCTGAAATGACATATACATCTAGAATTAACATGTGCAGTATAATTTAGTAGATTTTGTTTTATTTATTGGCATTTGAATGCACTACTCATAAATAACAAGAGATTGAAAAGTACACGAAGATGAAATTCCACCTTTGCAAAATATTGGTTTGACCAGTTGACGAAAAGTTCAACCAGGCTCGTGGATGAAAGTTGAAGCACCCATCGAGTTGAACTTCAAGAGCGAGTGGGATGTTTTCTACGTATGTCCACCGTCTCACGTTTTCACGGAGTGCTGCAAATTTTGCGAAGCTACAATACCTTATCTTCCCCATCATATAACTTCACTCCTTGCTGTTGCGAAATAACAGATTCGCCTGAAAACAGATGACCGTCTGACCATTCAAACCGGTCCATCTTTCAATCGTGTAAAATTAATACTAGTATCACACTGCACAGATTCTGTGTATATCTCTTCCGCATTTGATTCGATTTTTTGCCACTGAGGGCGTCGTGATATAGCGTGCTTAAGTTGAAAGAAGTGATCCATTTTATGCAAACTTAGATATCGAAACTGTTGGTGTATTCAAATGTGTAGAAAGATGCATTATTAATTAATCAAATTACTTTATAGACTGTGTCACATATTAATTAGTCTGAAATATCAAACAATTATTGCTGTACTTGCAGATGTAATTCTTACACGGAAACACCGGTAGTGAAATATTCATTAACTTAAGTGGTCAGGACAAAAAGCTAAATATTGTTTCTAGTACAACATGCATATTAAAATCTACACAATAAACCACTAGTGTATCATTGTAAAATTATATTTCAATTTTTATGGCCATAATTATTATATTATATTGCACAAATAACCATAGTCTTTGAAATTTTCGGCACTTACACGATTCTGGTTTTTCGAAAACTAGTACTATATACGTCACATCACTTTCATCATTGTGACGTAAGAGTATTTATTCTCTAAACCATAATCGACTTTTTGTTTCGGCTGACCGCACCAAGGATCGCCACCTCCAAAACCAACTCTTTCCTGTCAAGATTTTCTTTATCCACTAATTTTTCAAACATGTTTCAACATTTAATGAGAACTGTGTTCAGACAAACAGGTAAGTTCCGCTTTTTAAATGTTTCGACTGACGCAAAAAATTGGAATGTTACATCACCACTCATGGAAAAAGCCACTATCCAGTATACCCCACCTTTAGGCCTTTTTAAGTGCCCCTGGAATATAAACTATCTACAACATATAATAGATTTCTACTTGAATTTTAAGCAAGTTTATCATTTTCTTCAATTTATTTACCCTCCCCAATGATAAAATTGTGATTAGATTGGTTTTATGTTGTATTAATGTACAATTAAAAAATCCTTTGGCTTGGCTTAAAATGGCTACCGATGCCGGAAAGTTGTTACGCAACGATCAGTTGCCCTCGTCATTTCTCCTATTGTTTATTGTCACGATCCAAAGGTTTTCGGGAATCCATATTAAACATCGTCCGTGAATCTCCGTGCAATTTGTGTGCATACATTCTGTTTTCAAAGTTTTTTCTCGATCCCAGACTATTTGTTATGATAATATGTACCGCCTGTTTTCAGTCGTAGTTAAGGGAACTAAAATGTATCGAAATCGCGAATCAATAGGTTGTGTTCATTACTGCAAGTTCAAACACATTTTGTGAAGTAATATGTCTATTAGTGTTAATGTGTTGTCAACCAACAAAATGCGCTTCAGGGTTCTAATCACTGTTGCAAGTAAACGAGTCACATTATGACGCAAACCGTTTATATAAAATCTTACATTACAAACAGGACTACATTATAGATACAAAATATAATTAACAAAGTGTTGAGTTCTTCGAATGTTACTAAAACAGCAATACATGACGGCCGATCAAGATCAAGATTATTGCCGTAAATGCTAATGATAGTCACCGTTGATGAATGGCTTTGTCCCGAACTTTTGTTCACTCAACTGGTCTCGAAAGGTGTGATTTTTTCAAGCGTTTGTAGCATCCCCTACTCGTCAACGCATCATGATCACGCACTGTAAAACCATAAATCTATAAAATATATTGCCTAAGAAATCCTCTGTTCTATCATTCGTGTACTCCCCCAATGTCAACACTTTCATAGCCCTAGACTTAGCGGCTATCTGGTTTGAAAATATCGTTCAACAGTACATATGCTGTCGAGCACTGAGTATGTCGCGTGAGATAACCAAGTTTCTAGGCTAACCATAATGAGTGTCACTTTCATTGTCGTGTCATGAATTTGTAATTACCGTGTTTTGGTTCAGACATGACGCTGTGTCGCCAAATACCCAGTTGGAGAGAATCTTATTATTGCAATAGCAATAGCTGACATGGAATCATGGCCATTGGAGTTAATCATCGATGATAACATATACTTCAGATTACCGAATACCCTCTAGTCAACTTTACACTGTAGTCTAATAATTTACACTCTCATTGCATTTGATCATAATGACCCCACGCCCGCCCGCCCGCACCCCCCCCCCCCCCCACACACACACATTTAAAACCAGATTTACTAGTTTCATCCAAGGTCATATTATCGATCAATTTTGTTTTATAGGTCGACACCTGCGCAGTCGTGGTGAATCAACATGGGTTGGCAGAATGCGTCCAGAAGTTGGTGAACCACCAGTTGAATACCACACACATGCCAATGCTATCTTAATTGGTAACGTTGTTGCCGCTGTCGTCCTTTGGGGCAGTGTAAGTATCTATTTTTTTATATAATCCATTGATATTTGTTAGAAACTGAATACCTTTAAACTCGAGTAGAATACAAAAACGATTGGCACATTTATCGGATGGTTTTCTGTAGATCAACAAGGCATTGTCGACATTATTTTGAATATAAATTTATATATATATATATATATATATATATATATATATATATATATATATATATATATATATATATTACTTTGGTCTATTCTGATTTGTGTCAGAACACCCCACTGGATGGGGAAGGGGCACCGGTGATCGTCTTAATCCTCTCTGAAAAAGGGTTATTATCTCCCCATAAGGCCTTATGACGTAAGGTATCACACAACAGATAGCCAGACAGACCCTTGACGGTGTATTCTAACAGTATTTCTTTATTCTTCAGATGATTGTCACTGGAGACATGAAAGAAAGGATGCGGTTTGAACCTCCAAGGACCCCACCACAATAATAGGACTGACAGTGTTTGTCATCACAGATCGGAATGGGACAGAATTATAACGAACAAAAATAAACTATTTTTCCAAATCAATACTGGACTGAACGTTTCACTTTAAAATTACGCACATTCACATAAGTATACGAATATTTTCCCATTTAATGCACAAGTACAATTGTATCGAGAAGGTTTTAACTTGGCATATGACCCTGACAATATTTAAGCTGTCTTTTACTGTTTGTATCTTGTTTGATATACGGGTAATATTGTTATTTATTAGCACGAGCCCATTATTGTTCTCCAGGATTCAATTGATGTTTAGAACTCAGTTGCTAGCGACCACTACTGGCAGTAGTTCTTAGACTTTCAATACAATATCAGTGGCGCGCGATAGGCCTGATTAATTCAACACACTGGGGTAGCTGAAAAAGTTGTTATAATGAACTGACTTTTATCGCATTGAATGGATTTTTTACTCAAATCGGATATTTGACCTGAACTGCTAATCGTAATGGATTTTTAATCTGTTTGGATTTGTTTGCTGCGTGTATTATCTTTCCACACTTTGCTTTTGTTAAAAATGTGTTTGCTGATGCGATTTTTGAAGTCGAAATAAATAATGTTTTAAAGTAACTCTCCATGCTTAATTGTTGTTTTTTTGTAATTGTCACAATGCTGGTTTCTCTACAACTTGTCAATGTTTAAAAACTGGATGTACTTATTGAACCAGCATAAATCATTCTTACTGGTCAGAGTATATTTTTCTCAGACGGTGCCCTGTCGCAACCAAAAATACTAGTACGATTTGAATAGTGCCACAACGAGGCTTAGCGCCTTGTGGATCTACGATATGGCAAAAATGTCCCAGCAAACCAATTTCAGCACAATTTCTCCACAGCCAATGAAAATAAAAAACAACAAAAGTTCTCTTTTCAATGAAAATTAAATCCTATGGAAATAAAGTATTCTTTAGTATACGTTGCAGTGATCGTAAAATCATCCAATCAGTGGGGGCGTGATTCCTTTATCTTCAGTGGACTGGCCTCGAATTAGAACCGATCATCATAGTTCTATCTTGACCAGCAAGGTGGTGTCAAGATAAATGTCTAAGTCGGAGATAATTCAAGTGAATGAAATATATCAACATATTCTTTTAATACATGGGGATAAAGTATGAGTACTTGTCTTCCGTTGTGTTGGATTTTTTTGCTTATCATGAGTTGTAACAGACAATCTATATACTTAGTTGTAACTTATTTCTCAGACACTTGTTTGGAGGTCTAATTATAAAACGCCATAAAATCATATTCAAATAGTTAAAGGTGCTTATAAGAATATAAAGGAAATCAACGAGAAAGAAATTGACGAAACCGTACAATTCTTAAATCAGCTAACACATGAGAAAATACTTCGAACAGAAATTCTTGGTAAAGTTCGAATCGAGAATTAGACAGACGCCCTCAACGATGGTATTGTACCTCAAGCAGAACGGTCGCACAGACTCATGCTTTACTTTCTCTGTCAATCTTATACAGAAGACATAAGTGGTTGGAATCTTCGACTTAGCGGGCGTTTCAAGAAGTTTGAATTGAATCAGTCAGTTCTTTTTCAGCCACACGAGGTTATCATCTTTGTTGTCAAAGTGTTACTAACTTCTCATTATCTGTATCTGTATCTTTATCATACACGTACTAGCACCAATACTCGTTGTCGCATACGTAGTCAAGGGTCATATGTGGGGCAATACAAACAAAGTAATACTATAAGGAGCCCTAGTGTTGATAGAATTCAGTGCTAGTTTTGAAGGCTTGCATGTTGGGTGCACAAAGAGCTTCTTGAGGTAATGATAGTAGTGTTTTGGGATATAATGAATATCGATATATGTGGTTATCACTTTGTATTTATGAAGTATTTATTTACGTAGTGCTTCACGAAATAATGTCACTTGACCTCGGCTGATCGAGGTGACAATACAAGTGAAGTATCACGAACATCATCATCCATAACAATATCTGATATAGACCTTCGATGCTATCGCGCCATTACCTTATATGGCACACTAAATCTTCAACGATTTGTCCATCAATTAATACATACACAGTTATGTCGTTGTCAGTGTAGGTCGGTGTCATCATATCGCCACATAATTATTCTTGAAATACAAAAACAATTGGCAGTATATTAGATAAAAACAAATTTTATTGACTTTAAAATAGTACTTTAAAGACCGATTGAATGATTAAATTCCATGTTTTTGCACGTAGTGCTAGCTATCTCATTAGTTGAGACGTAAGAACTAGATAATTATGATCATTCTTTCGTCCAGGAACAACTTTTGGTATAGCTCTTTTTCAACCCCGAATTTTAATTCCAGTTGGATATCTAGTTACCAGTTTCCGTCACAAATTGATCATTTTAAGAACTCCCGACGTTTCTTAAAGCTTGCAAAATATGTTGACTTGTTCTCTTGTCCATATATCAGAGAGAAAGTTTGTATTTATGACTTTCTAAATTGAAGAATATCATTTTATTTCAAATTGAATTTCTTTGAATGAATTAAAGGTGATATGGTGTGTCACATATAGTTGAGTCGCGCGTAGCCTGGCTTGGTATAGTTTTTCTTATCAATGCGGCTAGTTCTTTTTCTTAGGAGGTTCCAGTCCAAGTTGCATCTGTCCCGACCCTATAATCTGAAATAAGAAACGATATATAAAAGTACGGTTACTAGTAAAATAGCAGTACGGGGTGGTTCAAGTTACGCAGTATAAAAGAAAACTGACAAAAAAATGGTCGTACAGTCTTGTAAACAAGAGGTATAGTTAAGTTAAAGCTAGAACCAGATGTTAATAAGTACCCGGATGACCAAAAGTTTGAAAGCATGCTTATATTAGCTTTGTTTAGACACTATGCATCTCTGAAACTGACTAAATTAATATTTACTATCACAGCACTATAATAGCTTCAATAAGCATCAATTTCCCCGAACAGAATAAGACCCCTCCCCTCCTCACACTGGGGTGCTTTCTCCATTCACACAGAACAGTAATGAAGACCGAGTACATTTATGTTGGCAAGAATTGTACAAATGCATGACGTCACATATACACACAAGAATCATATAGTCAGTGTTAGTATTAGTCTGTGAGGTATGCTCTGATGGGGCTTCCTCATGACACGTTGGTAAACCCCTCCGCGGTGAGGGCAGAGTGACACGACATATCTTACAGTCTCTGTTAGTATCAACTCAACTCGAGTCCACAACTTCAAGAGATCTTCGAATATAGTTTGGATCAACTTGTCCTGTTACAGTTCTATTACACATTTGAGAAATATCCTTTCACCAAATAATTCTCATATAGTTATACTTACGTATCCCCAACCTAATACCGCACTGCCAACACCAAACAACAAGGTGGCATTTGGGTAGACGATTCCACCACTTGTAGGATCGCCAACTCTTGCTGTACCTGACACATTTCTCATCACTTGAGGTCGCTGTCTTAAAATACGTGATATTATACCAATGCCTGGAAAAAAATACTTTTGGTGAATAATTTAATTGACACTTCGTTTGTTATTTGTCCTTATCTCTGACTGTTTTTCTGTGACGCTGTCTAATTACTGGTTGATTTATCTGTCCACCTGTAGCTAGCTATAGTTGGCTTTCCTTGGTCAAACGAAACGAATAGAACCCCTATACTATACTGTAAACAAAATGAGTTAGGCCTACTTTACTCTTTTTTTCTTTCTTTTTTTAAAACATGTTTGCATTTCACCATATTTTATTTTATCTTATCTTGTGGCATGCATTGATGAATTTGTTGGTATTGTATTATATTTACCATTCAAGTGAATACAAAAAATCCACAATTAAAAAAAGTACTAGTGGTGAAAAGGCGCAACTTTTGGCGGGAACGTAGGACTGGAATGGACGG
The DNA here is from genome assembly GCF_964340395.1 of Glandiceps talaboti. Taxonomy (NCBI): domain Eukaryota; kingdom Metazoa; phylum Hemichordata; class Enteropneusta; family Spengelidae; genus Glandiceps; species Glandiceps talaboti. The sequence goes on along the minus strand of NC_135556.1, from coordinate 19,124,985 downwards.
AGGACTTTGTGTAAGATAAGCGTTCTTCTCGTTAGAAGTTATAAGTATAACTTATGCATATACGATTGAACAGCTGTGGTGTTAGTTACATCGCCTCAAATAAAAATCGAACACACACCAAGTCTAGTTATTGTAAAAATCAACGAAACGTTGCAAACGCCAGACGAAGAGGTCACATACTAATGGTTGTACAGGATATACCGAGACAGTCAGTCGAGTCATATAAGCCCCGATGGTAATCCCTATCACAATACCCGTAGAGAACATAAACGCTGTTCTGTAAATGGAGCGATGACCAGACAATAAAACAAGGTCACGTCGTCTACCATTCATACCCAATTCATACCAAAAGACCTAGACACTTTCCTTGAACCATCACTCAATGTAGTACGCTTCGTTGGAACGGAAAGACAGCAACAATAACTTTGGAAAACTTTAAACGGTAATGCATACCGTTATAGCATTGTAACTAAACTCAATATTTTTGGCATTGCAAGAGCGCATCCTATGACCACAGCCCAACGTATAGTAATCAAACTATGTGCGATATTATCGACGCTAGCAGTGCAAAAACAATTATGGTATAACAAAGTATATCTAAATATACTAACCACAACTCGACCTAACTTGCGGCGCTATCGATGACCTTGCTAAATTTGATATTCCATATTTGAATTTTAAATTGTGACTATTGGATGTGTGAGAGAGAGGGGGTGGGAGGGAGAGAGAGAGAGAGAGAGAGAGAGAGAGAGAGAGAGAGAGAGAGAGAGAGAGAGAGAGAGAGAGAGAGAGAGAGAGAGAGAGAGAGAGAGAGAGGGGGGTGGAGAGAGGAGGAGAGGGAGGAGGGAGGAGACCTTGAAGTAAGCAAACATTGGATGATCGCCAAAGTAAATCTAGGATCTAATTATGCTCGGTGGATTAATAACCCACTGACTGTGGTGTATTTTCAATCGAGTATCGATTTCAGTCATTACGTTGCAGATATCAGCTACCATGGCATACATACACGTGAAAAAAAACATTGCCATGCAAAACATCACGAATAACACGGACCCTTGATTGAGTTTCATGTTTTACACGTAATTATTTTATCTTCGGCTGTTTGTGTGCGTGAGACTTTTCAGATAGCGTTCACAAAAGGCTCGGACACAAACATTCCCTTTAGATTATTATAGGATCTGTTTTGTTGATGCCAGAATTCACCGCCAGTGGCCTTTATGTACATTAGCCAACTTCATAATATAGTCATTGTCTGTGGATCTAAGGGAGGAAAACAAGCACACCCCAGGTGTTTGTCCTCATTGAAAAGCGGATTCGATTATACAATATTTATGTTTTTATTTGTCAGTTGTTGCCGGATTTTATTTTCTTTGAACACTGTGGTGAGAATATTTTTCCCTTGTTGTTCATTTTCTCTTTCAATCAATACGGGCACTGATAAAACGGGACTTGATTAGTACTCTCCCTGCAGTGTTATCACGTTCAGTTGCACCTCAAAAACCAACCATGGGCGTCGATCGATTTCTCTCAATATAGCAAAAAAAACCAACGTATTATTCAGATTTACCATTTTTGATTTTTTAAAACATTGATTCTTCTTGTAAAGTTTTGATTTGCTAATTCAGTTCAGAGAGCTGCAATTGTGTATGCTTTTTTTTTTCGTTTTGCACAATGCATATTCCCATAGCGTCCACAATCAATCAACAGTGCGTCGATGTGTAATAATTTCATTCAAAAACTATCAAGTTTAGTACTTACCGTTTCTAATGGGCAAACCTCTGGTGAAAACAGACAACATTGTGGTTTTAGCGTTGTATAAGAACGGTTCACTACAAAATATTTACCGATACAAATGCACCTTATGTTGCTGCCGTAGAGTGACTGTCGTATAACTATTCTTCCAATGCGCATTCAGTGAGAGCAAAGAACGATGCATCAATCGTAGTATCACGTGATCGTGACGTCATTGTATTTGTATACACCGCGTCATTTGATTGAGGGAACATATTGATGTGAATATTCACAAATACAATATAAATCTAATCACTTTAATATACGACTGGACAGAAGTGCGAAGAAATCTTCAAGAACACAAAACAGGTGTTTCGAGAACAGATTCGGTACATGTACAGTACATGTATAATTAAGCCTTACTTGTCGAAAAATAGAGAGGGTGGGATGAAAGCTAAATAAAGGCATGAGAAAAATGAAATATTCCTTTTTATACATGACTAGTTACAAACTTGTCTGAGAGGTACATGTGAATTTTATTCAACGGCTTGCTTCATACGTGCCGATGATAGCAGACGAAGTATTTTAAAGGAAAATCCAGACGGTGTTCAACTATCGTCTAGTAAGAAATATGGTGTAAACCTGGTCAAACGGCTACAGCTGTTACTGTACTTCATGGTTGCTGATAAATCTGAAATTGCATACAACTCTGGCGTCGTGATCACGTGACACAACTGTCGAGGTATTGTTGCTGCTTCAAGGCATCAAGCGCCCGTAACCGCCCAATTGTCCAACAGACTTGTGTCGTAGTTAAAGAAACCTTGCCGGTGCATTGCACAGTGGAGATTTTTCACCATTATATAAACCGAGAAATTCAACATGTTTTCTGTTGTAAGAAGTTTGCAAATCAGAAATGGTAAGTACTAAATTTTTGAAGCAAACTTTTTCAATTTCTCTTCTTCAACTTAAAGTATTTAAAAAACCAAAAAAAAAAAAACCCCATAAAATTGTTATTTGACGGCTTAATAACACGTTGACATTAAACAAATGATGATTAGTTAGCTAAAACCAAAGACGAGGTCAACAGATTGTCACCTTCATTTCAAATTGGATGTTATTGAATTCGTGTTTTGGATTTGAGACGACTAGGAATTTATGAATAATACATTGACAGGCTTTGACCAAAAGGAATAGTAATAGTTTTTTTATATTTACTTGAACTCAAGTAGAATTATGATGGTGTGTCCGGTTAAATTATTATCACACCATTTGGAATTCATTTGTGTAAAAATTGTCATGGTGTACTTTTATCTGAGAAAGCTGCTCCTAGTTTACCAAATACATTTCCATTACATTGAGGATTCTATCAATTCACTTATTGTGTAAAAGTCGCCTGGGCTAGACAATAATGTGACCTCTTCGACCACACTTAAGTGCTTTGAAATGTACATTCACGTCTATCATTCGATACCTGTGTAAGTGGTAAACAAGTTCGGAACCATGTTAGCAACTTGAACTGACTGTTTTCCTTAGACTGAGGTACTCGAGTAGAGTACGTCATCAAAGGGCTTTTGTGTCGTATTATAACAAAGTACGCTATGTATGTAGGTATGGGATGGACGCTCCGATTGTAGGCAAAGCTATAAACTCAGCTCAAAGGATCTGCACGTACACCATCGACCTGAAAGCGATTAATATAAAAGTATCTACATATATGCAAAAACGATTTAGTTATATGATAATAAGTACTGAGAGATTCTGTTCATTTATATATATTGATTCATTTCCTTCAGAATCTGTACGGTAGTTTAGATTTGGCCAAATACTGATGACATTCAGGTGGTATCATGGAATTGATATCATCACCCTGTGATGGGTTAGACCATGCTGGTAGCATGTGGGGGCCGTAGGGGGGGGGGGGTAATTGACAGAGCTGTCGTCGACTATCTCTACGGTTTACTACATCTAAAGACTATATTTTGACGATGAGTTATGAATTAACTGTAAATGTTGTTTTAAGGTAATTTTTTTTATCACGATGAAAAATTGTCATGTTTTGGAAATTTGAATACCTCAGATAAATTGGATGAAAAGTGATCAAAATACACAACTTCAAAAAGTGCACCTTTTCTCTGTGATTGAAATGCGAGTACACCAAGTAAAGCAATTCACATTTGAAAGCGGGCAATGAATTATAGAGGGCGCTGTTTCCTGACTGAGTCACGGTATCATCATTTTCAGTGAATATAGTTTTAGCTTAGTGATGACGCAGATAAATCTAAGGGTTTTCATTACGAAAGAGAATGGTGAATGATTTTCTTTTCAGAGACTTTGCAAAATTGAAAAGCAAGAGTAAATAGATTCTACAAAAACTTTTGATATAGGGAGAATATCTAAATTCAAGGTCTTCTGCTGGTAATTGTCATTGGTGTTGTATGATTCACACTGTCATCAGTTTACGACCTATACCTAACCATAGACAGTGTCCTACTGTCTATGACCTAACAAAATATTTCAATCAGTAAATCTCTATCTGTGTAGCGGTAATGGGCAGATTTCCCCACCCTCAAAAACCAGTTTGAAAGGGCGTGATCTTAGCTCGTTAGAACTGAGGACACTAATATGCTTTTAGTGGTCTGAGGTGAGAGTGAACAATTTAGATCTAGGCATCCAGGGCCAAGGCCAATTCTGTACATTAAACTGTCACCCCCCCACACACACACACCTGTAGGAGTACACCAAGTAATCGCCCCATGAGTTACAACAATTACGACTATATATATTGAGTTAGGAAAAAAGGCAAAGTTTAATGAAAGGTATAGGCGGTTGTAAAACTCGAAAACAAGCACCTTGAGGGACAAATGTCACAGTATTAAGAGCTTTGTAGTTCCTGAGGAAAGGCGATTTATCAAATGACCATTGTGTCGTTACAGACTATATAGTATAACCCGGGGGCAGACTAAAAGCAATGCAATAGATCTGTATAATGTTACGTGTGTGGCCTGGACCTATGGTGATCGATGACGTATCTGGATGACTTCACGTACACCACGAGATTACTAGTACATAAAAGTTTCGTAAAACATGAAAATGAATTACAATCCAATGTGATTTATGATGAGTGAGGTCGTCTGCTTGTCACAGTGGAGATGTATTGCTTTATCTTGTATCTGCAGCAGCAAACGAATAAATATCCGGTGGAAAATATCACCACTGATAATTTCTACAAAGGACATTTAAAGACATTGTACATTTATTATTATAAGTGCACGTTGTTGCTGGTAAAGTTATGACCTCTCTCGACTGACCTCCGTCTCCTCAAGGAACTAATACAAAGGCTTGAAGACATTCAGTTTACACCTGGTCTTTCTTGAGTCGGTCCTCCCAACACAATACGTGACAGCCAATTTATTAGCAAATTTGTTTTATCCACAGATTGATCACGTGATATTTGTTTTCATCAGACAACTGGCAAATTCACTTACAACTCTTGGCGTTGGAATTCACTCTCCGGATTCCATCATCACCACCACCACCACCACCACCACCACCACCACCACCACCACCACCACCACCACCACCACCACCACCACCACCACCACCACCACCACCACCACCACCACCATCATCATCACCACCACCACCACCACCACCACCACCACCACCACCACCACCACCACCACCACCACCACCACCACCACCACCACCACCACCACCACCACCACCACCACCACCACTAACTTTTGATATTTTTTCCACCCAGGTGTTGGTCCGAGACAGCAACCTCTAGTGATGAGGTGCATGTCGAATTCTTCACGAGTGCCCAATCTCATAGGTCGAGGGTCGATCTTGTTCACCATTGTTTTTCTTGGCGGAAGTTGTCTACTATCACGGGAATATGTGAGTAACATATGGAGAAAGCAATCTTTCAACAAATGAAACTTAAGAAGCGGTCTTAGCCCTAGAATGTAAGATACGTCGTGTCGTTTATTTAGCCCTAGCTAATCAGTATTCTTTTTTTCTGGCTTTACCCTGGCATAACACTAAACGTCATATACTCATTACAGACTAGCTCAACCCAAACTTATACTATATTGCATACATAGAATCCAAACATCATCCGATTTTTCAGCCTATGGTATATATATAATCTTATATGTCACCAGTCTCCTTTATGGGTTACAAACTCTAGCTCTCGTTTGGGGAAATTTTGAATACTAAAATAATCTGCAATGGGATGATGTAAACTAAGAATGCAAATATTCGTGGTGGTTTTTTTTTCGTTTTTTTAAACCAACATATTTTGACCGGTTTTATGTGAACACGTACCTGGTGTACATGTGAACATGACCTTGTTGTACATGTGTACTAGACTGGCCTTTCCACATGGACCCTAGTCTAGCAGACCTCGGGTGTTCTTCCCATACCATACGACAAGCGACCGAAGGTCGCTATCGAGGGTGGAACACACGTTCCACCTAGGCCTCAATACGAACTTTGTTCGCTTATCGTATGGGAAGAAAGCTCGAACGTCTAGCAGCAAGACTATTGATATCCTTGACATTGAACTTATTGTCACAAGTTAGGCCTACAAAAGTGTTAATTTGCTTATTTATACATGTACGTTAATCGACTTCTTCACTCCCTGACCGAATTACATTTCTTCACTTCATTGCCCTACCCCATTTGTGTTTAGCATCCAATGTGTAGTTAATGTTATATCTAATGACAGTTCAGTTTGTTACGATCCACTAATATAAATACGTATTATTTCATATTACAGATTTCTAGAAACGGCAAGACAATGCTTGGAGATGGCCTTCACAGAGATGAAAAGTAGAGCTTGGCGTTCAAGTATTTTAGTACCCTGCTGCCTCGATGGCGCCTGTGCAACACAGTGCCAACGGCATTAGATTTATGAAATTTGAGTTTTGTCATTTCCATTTATTCGCTGCTTATATATTATCAATGCTTAAGAAAAAAACTACAGAACAGAATAAGACAAAAGCTTAGAGACTAACTGCAACTATCCTACAGTGAGATTAGATTCAGAATCTACTGTCAGTACAATCAAATATGTGGATTGCTATTATTTTAAATGCTACATGTAAATAAAAAATATGTTGAAATATGTGTACCGAGTCGTTGTAAATGTCTTCTATATGATTGGAGCACGTACTTTCTAATGGATGGAGCACGTAGTAAGATATAAATACATGTATGGACTACCATTGCACCAAACAAAAAAATGAAAAAGAGCCAACACCAATAGTCAGAAAATGTCTTCTACGTAAAGAGAGATTGTAATTTTACTTAAATTGGTTGTTGAGAAAGAGAGGGCGCTATGTTATGTCTGAAGTGTCAGGCTGATTGACAGGAATCAAAGTATGTATAAACTCGCTACCGTTGTCATAGTAATATTTCAAATCAAGTTTTTTTTAGCCATTTCTTCCATACCAAGATACAACTATAATTTTACCCAACGTTCTGACTGGTACTTTTTCTCGAAATGGTGGGGTTTCACGAACTGATGATATTGAGGGCATTGAATCGCCCAGCGCGTAGTGTGTACAGTATACTGTATGAAAAATAGGTCTTATGACCAGGATTGTGTGTGTTACGAGCAAGGATTGTGTGTGTTTCAAACAAGAGTTGTGTGTGTCTCAAACACCCAAATGCTAAGGTTTTATGACAAAAAGTGTATGTTTGTGTGTTGTGTTCTTGTTATACTTCTCGAAGAATTAGAGAGAAAGAAAATTTGACAGACATCATAGCCAAAACGCTGTGTACACAGTACAATTAGATAATTACATTTTTCTGCCTCAGAACCATCAGATAGTATAAAGATCTATAAAGATGTTACGCTTTATAAAGCTCACTTCTACATAAATTTTGTAAACTGCATTCGAGGCTAATTAATATAACGCGTTTTGGACTTTGTAAAACTTCAGACCACTATAGAAAAACTAAGAAGCTGTATCTATATAGGATGGGGAATATTTACGTAGACACAAATGTATACAGTATTTGGTAAAACGAAACAAAAATAACAGCAAAACAATCATTTAAACCAAGTAAGGGGGCTTGAAGTTTGACGGCCTCACTCAAAGATATTTTTTAATTGAGATTAGGAGTAAAAACGCTGCATTTTAAGCATTGCCAAATAAAAAAATGACGACTCGACCAAAAAACTACAAAAGTCACACTGGTACGGTAAATGTACTTGCTATCGAGAACTGTGGCCTTATTGTTTCCTGTACAACACCCTCCCGTCACGCCTAGCCAGGTCCAGCCACACAGCTTTTGTTGATCTCAGTTGCATGCCGTATCGGAAGCGTTGTTTTTGTCCAGTGTCCAAGGGGAATCCAGAAACCAAGGACCGCACGTAGACCAAAATGACTGTGATACCATAATTGTAGAAAACCATGAACACTTCTGGCACTGATCTGATCTGTTAATTCAAGGACTTATTTTGTTAAGCTGGTGGTAAAATATTTGACCACTTAACTATAGCATTGTGACAGTGAAGTGTGCCATTTCAGTGGTTTCATCCCTCGTTGTATGCTACGGTTTACCGTTATGAGATGACAGTATGTGTGTTCGACCATGGCGATATCAAGTCGCCATAATGTATAATAGTACACAAGTTTACGTTTACTTTAAAGGGAAAATTACTTTCCAGTTATTGGAAATTAAATCCTGCTTATAGCTGTTGTTGATACTTATTTCGACCCTTAATAATCTACTGTCCAAAGTAATGTAACAATTCTAGAATTACATGTAATCAAAAGATGTTAGTGTAATGGTTCATTATATGTTAATTGATAGATATGATGAACTTACTATCCCCTCCCCCATGAATTACTAATGTATAAGAGACGATATTACATGGAATTGATGAAAAATATCAACTGAATCAGAATCGAATCTTATAATGTGACTTTGGAAATATCGATTTTGTTTGTTTGTCTTTTAATATTTACTTTTATATATATAAATAACTATTTTTATCAAATTTTTGTCTGTCCACCCTATACAAAAACATAAACATTGAAAATTACCCTCATACTTAGCCTACATATAACAAGGGGGGGGGATTTAAAAAACAGGATCACACCCAGTAAATTCGTCATATATTCTTTACTTTGTGAACAACAATAAAGAATGCATGAACTGGGTTCTGGAAACGAAGGTTTCTCCTCTACAAAAACAAATCGAAAAATTCAATAATATTGTTGTTCCATAGTGCGTATGTCGCCATTGATATTTTGAACAAAAAAGCGAGGACGTCATGACGATTGTATTGGTGTTTCGTCATAGCATTGTGATAACACAGAACAGTTTGTCAGCATGGGTTTACAAGGGAAGTTTACAGACAATAATATGATAGGGTGGGAGACCTTAACCTGGCTTATCTCCAGACTATTGCCTCAAGTAATTGAGATCTACTGTCTCGAGCTACTGTGTATTCGAGGCGCCGAGTGAAATCTGAGGTCAAACTCTGATAAGACTGAGTGGATGTTCACATGGTTCAACGATTACTGTCAGAATGCCTAATATACGTAATATGTGTACGAACGTGTACAGGGTAGGGTATACATGAAGTGTGACTTCTAATTGATGCCTGTTTATATCATTTGCTGGGTTTTCTGAAAAACAGTTTATTATGCGAGTTCAATGTACGCTTTCCGTGACGAAAGAAAAATATTTTCCGTCGTTTTCAATCAAGTGTCACTAGTATTTTGAAAAGACCTATAGTTTGTTCCCCAATATGAATAATTATCAAATTTGTCCTCAAAATGTTTTAATATTGAGCAGATTATCAAAATGATTTGTAATAACTTATAGTGTACCCACAATACCTCCTAACCCCCCCCCCCTCCACCCCCATCCCCATTCCAATACAACAGTTGAAACAAGAATCATAAATTGTCCAGGAATTGTACATTGTAACTGTCAGAACTGTTGGTGAGGACTTTGGAGTAGAGGCCAACAACAAACAGTTGTCCCCCATCAATCACGTGATCAAGGCGAATACTCATCATAAGGTCAACGACCTGAACTCAAAACAAAGACCCAACTTCCAGGTTGATGGAATACAGAGTTTAAAGATTTATATTTTCAGATACAATTATAAATAAGTAAGGAATATGGGGTATAGTTTATGAAGCTATAGGAAGGACATGGCACTGAGTAGTGAATGGAGACAAACGGTCACAATGAGGTGAAAAGTCTTTCAATCTAGAGAATGTTTTGTCCTTTGTCAGGAATTTTTCCTCTGTATTGTTGAATTTGATTTTAGATTTGATTCCTTTAAAAAAAAAAGGTTTTAAAAAATAACGTCATTATTAGTATGTACGTAATATAAGTTAACTGTTGAAAATAATAAATAATACGTCAATTAAATTTCACAAGAGACATCTTACACACAATGTCTAATGAGATTGCTTGATGAACCTTGATTGATGTATATGTGTCATTTCCATGACAGGAAAAAAAAAAAGAATTAAAAAAAAGGAGATATAAAAAAAAAATCAGTCAACCGACGGTATACACATATTGTGATATCTATGACATCATCATTAATAGTGGAGAGTGTAATGACATGAGATATTTGAGTTCAATATTTTATGATACAAAAAAATGAGTAATTGTTTCTACAGGTAGGTTCTGACTCTACCCTAGCAGTGAAATGATTGTGTGTGTCATTATTTTTCTAGGTCAATAAACCGTGCGTTATCCATTGTTTGAAGTCATCACAACAGATGTGAACACAAAGTATCGGATGCCGTTACAATTAATCGACCGATGCGATGTTTACTATCGAATGTCATTGACTGGATTAGTCACGTGACGTTACCTTACAATATATTTCCATCGATGTGTATGATTTAGTAACAATATATCAAAATTGCTCCAGTGCATGTCTTGTTCAACCCAAAACAATTTTTAGGAATTTTGAAGAAAACATTCGTGGCCGGTTCGGCACTGACATAGAAGGCAGCGAAGACTTTATATTTGCATACTATGATCGAAGAGGAGAAATGGAAAGCTGAAATTTGCCACCAGAAATAAAATAATCGTCAGTCGCTCTTTCAAAACGGTCGCATTTGTCAGAATGCGTATAATCATGATGTGACGTCCTAAAAATGTATCAACAAAAAGTGTCTTTTATTACTATATTAAGGAAAAATTTTCAAATGTGTTGGATTTCTTGTAATTCCCGTGAAATTTTGTTTTACTTGCAAAATAATTTTCCTAAAATATCATCGCCAAGTCTCTCGTAGAAGCAGAAACATCCAAACCATGCCTATAGGCAACTTCCTATAGTATATTTTTCCATACCAGACAATGACCTTATCCACTACTCTGTTGTTATTGTTTTTATTTCGAACGAGTTGACGATCCACACGATGCGACCGACACTAGATACATAATTTTATGGCGATAACAAAGCTATTGTTTAAGAGGGAGACTCAGTCCGGTGAACTTTGCACAGAGTGCATCACTGGATCGCACGTACACCAAAATATTAAATATTCATTGTTATTACTCGTAAACAGGGACAATTTCTTACAGATTTGTGTCACTCAAGATGACTCATTCTACAGGGTTATCTGAGTTTATTCCGACGAGTACGAGTATTACCGTAACATATTTAAGTACATCGACACGAGAAAATCACCGTAGGGTTTACTAAATGAATACATTCTGTGTATGCTATTGTTTGGATCCTGTAGGGAAAACACCCCAAATATGTTTTATTAGATACGTTATAGTAAATATAATATTTCATAATTGCTGGGTTAAAATTCAAAACATGTCATACGACGATATTGAGATACTATACTATTTATCATACAAACTGCCACTGATATTCCCTGGATATTCTGTTGAAGTAGGCGCGCTACTGTTAACATAAATATTAACATTTTTGGTTGAAGGTAGCACAATTTTTGCTACATGTATATGCACTTCGGGTGATACTTTTTAACTAAAGATCATAAAATCTATGCTGCAGATTTCCTTTCAGCGCCAAAGGAGCCGCGGTAAACATGACGATGTGTGTGTTTTGTTCAGACAATCTAAGTCGCCATGCATGCATGCATGTATGCAGTTATTTTCTGAGCAGTGCGACTGACTGTGCCTATTGTTCAGTGTTTTTTCTACAGTAAGTTTTTCGTCAAGGTATTTTCATTTCAATAAAAGATGACGTCACCAAACTGTTATAAGAAAACACCCCTGCGATGTTTGTCAAAGGTCATGATGATAGACATCACTTAACTGTCCACTACTCGTTCATTCATTCATTCATTCATTCATTCATTCATTCATTCATTCATTCATTCAACTTACTTTGATGTTTAAGTATTGTACACCAGGGAAAGTCTAGTTCCGGTGACAGACTGTATACGAATACCTCCTATTACTGTTCCATTCGTCTTTTGAACAAGTCCTACATTATACTCCAGACCACTATATAATACCAAGCTTGTTTGAGGCCTACGAGTACATGTTTACGTTTCAGAGTCTGTCATGTTCAACGTACCTATTTTGAAGTATAAACTTTGGGACGACAGTAAGATATAATAATACTTGTAAATGTTCACACAGACACGCAAATACTAGTATATGGTAATAAGACAGGTAATGAATTCAATATTTATTTTTAACGTTGATGCATCCACTAGCCACACCTTACACCTGTGTTGCTTGTCAATGTACATATAATAAAATACTACGAATTACATATGTCTATATAGTTATAGTCCTTTAGATATTGACAGCTGAAATCTGTTCTAACGGCGTGGATAAATAAAATGGTGATGAAGTACTTATATTGCGAAGGTTTTTTAGATAAAATATCTTAACTGAAGAGGGGAAGTAAATAGTGTAATTTGCAGTCACTGTATATATGTAAAATGCCGGGAAAAATAGTTGTGTTTCCATTATTTCAATGAATTGATGATTTAACCTTGATGCATCCACTAGCCACACTTTACACCTGCGTTGCTAATTGTCAATGCACACTTAGCTTCTTAAACCCAGTAGTATTTATTTCAATGTTCTTAAACGTATTCTGAAAACGCATCTTTTTAATCTTGCCTTCTCTTAGATCTGGAATTAAGTTTTTATACTTTTTACGCTTCTTCTGTATTTTAAGCGGCTCTGATCACTGTCTCGATGGATTTTGGTCGCTATATTAATTTACATTATTATATAAAGGTTATCATAGATTCTGACCGTGATGGTTACGTGTACAGCCTATGTGAATTCAGACGTAAACAACATAATCAGACTCAGGGCTGCATAGAAAGTGATGTTTATGCCTCCAGTCTTGAATGTAATCTTCTTGCCACAGAAAGAGCTGTTGATAACATATACACTTATGTGTATTGCATGTAATATTTCATCAAAGTTCATATCGACTAGATCCTAGAGTTGTTTGTGCGTGTGTGTCACATTTCAAAACACTTAGTATTAGTGGTGAAATCAATATATCTACTCATTAAAATACTTTCAGGCTATCATTGGTATTGACCACCCCTAGTGCACTATTTTCTATGTATTAGCTGGGCAAAATAGAAATGTATTTGGAGTCTAATCTCAGAGAACATGAAAATGTGGAAAACTGTGCACTTTGAGGCCCATCATATCGTTCTCTATAATTACTCATGGGAAAGTTTTAAGTAGTGAGGTAAAACTTTAAGATTAGTTATACTAGCATTATCGTTCTCTTGATTTGCACCATCAATATATTATTATACTACAGACAATTTTGCATGGGGGATTGTGTAGTTCTCTCAAAAAGCTTTAAGTACATCATCTGTTTACCTCTAATGTTAATTTGTGTGACGTACACTTAGTACTGTTTAGAGGTTTTTGTCCTTCTTCTGTTCTGCCTTGTTTGTCTCACAAATTTTGCATTTGTATGTGTATTACTGATGACCAGTCTCTCTCCCCTCTCTCTCTCTCCCCTCTCTCTCTTCCTCCCCTCTCTCTCTCCCTCCCTCCCTCCCCCTCTCTCTCTCTCTCTCACTCTCTCTCTCTCTCTCACTCTCACTCTCTCTCTCTCCCCCTCCCCCCCCCTCTCTCTCTCTCTCTCTCTCTCTCTCTCTCTCTCTCTCTCTCTCTCTCTCTCTCTCTCTCTCTCTCTCTCTCTCTCTCTCTCTCTCTCTTTCTCTCTCGTGTAAAAACGACTAGAATCGAAGTTCTCCCATTAGTCTACATTGTTGGCGAGTGGAGCAGGCAACTGCACATTGTCAGTTAGATGCTATCGATTTCAACAGCACCAAACAGCAGGTCAAGGTTAGGTTCCCGATGGCTTTATTTGAATATCTGGCACAGCGACCTGGCTTATTTTCTTTCTATCGTTAGACTTGTTATTCTGTAAATCTACCCATGCGCTGAATGCGTGATTATTGAATCCAAGCATAGATAAACTGACTCTCGAATCCATTAACCCCGAGGTGTGCGTGCGCTGACTTACAGTGAATCATGCCTTGTTTTGGTGAATTCACAATAAACAATTAAAACATACATCAGTTCAATGTACGTGGTTTGAAGCATCCGTGACTAACAGACAGTTTTGCAGGGCATATCAGCAACGAGGCTTGGTAAATAATACTTTTAAGAGATATCAGAAAGAGTTTCTGTTTTTATAGTGACACTGAGCTCATGGAGCTCTTTCCATCAAAACAATCGTAAATCCCAGATACTAGTAGATAACATGGTGTTATGAGTTAATAGTACGTGCATTGCCACAACAGACACATCATTGTAATGAGGGGTCACAACAGATGGGCAGGATAGCATTGACCTGGGATTTACTACAGTATTTAAGAACTGCAAAAATGATATGTAAAGGCTCTTGAAGTTGGATAATTGCATTTATAAAACACGAAAATTTTCATCAGAATTATCAATAAAAAACCATATGGTTAATTTAAAAAGCGAACGTTGTTTATTGTGTACAACGTCTATAAAACACGCCTGTCACAGCTGACTCACAACTAACAACAAACACCTGAATGAATAGTAGTAGTACACGGTACGAGGTGAACGACCCAGACTGTAAACAAGAACTCGCCTCGACCACTAGTAAATATTGTTAGCTATGTTGGTTACTTTCATAGCGTTAAAGGTATAAATACTCAGAGAATTAAAATTGCTCGTTTTGATGTATTTTATCAGAAATATGCAATAATTAGATACAATGACTCATTTGTTTTTATATACCTTCTATAATAGCGCCAAAGAGTAATAACTATATGATGTATTCGTAATTCACTCCAAGTAGTAGATTCAGTACTTCATAGCTGTGTATGATGATAGACGATTGAGTACATATGATAGACAACGGTGGATAGATAAACAACAAGGCGGTGCATTTCATTCTTCAGACCATGGAGGCTCACCTTATACTTCCATGCTCAGACATATGGTTTATGACTTTGCTTGCTGGACTGGTTTTACTTGAACCACGTGGGTGGAGGGTCTATGCTTGAACTTCAAAGGTCAACCCAGTTTACACCTTCTACTAAATCCCCCTTTGTCTTACACTATCCATTACTGATTAAGACTTCAGTAGCAACTCAGACAAGGGGTTGGTTATCACCCTCTGCACGAACTTTAATATTAGCTCTGGTAGCGGACTGCTAATCCTGCACATGCCAATCTCTGGGTCAACATTTTGACAGCTAAAAGGGTATAATATAAGAAATCAAACTAGCGAAAGCTTACGATCTAACCTTCGACCTGAGGCGATGAGACGAGATAGTCCATTGAGATAATAATGTAATCAACGAACTTCAGGCTAGAAGATTATATTTGCTTTTATCTGTATTTCACATCAACTGTACTGCCTGTCCATTATCTTCTTTGCTGTCATTTAAGTGTGTTATGTTGGGCGTTGGCCTTCCAAGAGGTACAGCGGACGTGAACAATGGAAAGACCATTTTGGGCCTTCTTCTTGCTCAGACTTTAATTCAAATTGGAAGGTTATACTGTGAGATTAACATTTTGAATAGAATGATTTAGTAACCCAATAATTACATTTTGAAAACAGAGTCAGTAAAATACTTATTCACTGAACTAGCCACCAGAAAAAAAAACAATGACTGTTATGGAAAACAAAAACTAAAATACAAAATTGATTCATAATTAGTCAAAATACCACCTGATAAGTCACCAAATTAAGGTCATATCAGGTCAACAGACAATCGGTAATCGTCTTCCCATCTATCAAAACATTACGGTACATACGTGCAGGTACCATCATGCACCGTGCTAAAATCCAGGGACGACGTGTTTACAACTTTGGTATATCAGTCAAAGACCGGATTTTGATCACGTGACACCACTATTGAAAGTGTTTGTTTCGCCGGATTGCGACGGTCACGTGACACCAAATTAAAGATATAAATTGTAGCTCCCAGACTAGATTTGGTAGACGGAATTGAAGAAAACTTAACTGGCAGCAGTGAACTGAGTACCAGTCAACGAGGACTTCATACGCAACGTTATATATTTCCAAGTTCAGCGAAAAAATATCAAAATGCTTTCTGTTATTGCAAGAAGAATGGCCGCTAGAACTGGTAAGTACCAACATTTTCGATATTTCATTCAAATTTTCAGATATATATATTTTTTTGTTTTATATTTTTTTCTCTCTATTACTGGTAATTGATGAGTGCATGTTTGGTCTTTACATTAGGACAGTAACGCGTTACTCCATCGGAGTGTTTTCTAACGATGGTAGATTCCATTATCACTACTCTTCACCCATCACGTTTGTTTTGATTTTCAATGTGTTCATTCAAACATAGGGAATCATCAGAGATGAAACCTGGTTAGGCAAATCGTAGCTGGGAGTTTTGTGTTTATCAACAACCGCTGTGGACAATAGCATCGTAATATTATTGAAGAGAATGTATGAATCCCAGAAAATTAACTCTATTAATATTTGACTTTTACAAAACAAAACATTAAAATAAACATTGAAAAACCAACTCGAAGCACTTGTAACCAAATTAATGGTCGTGGGCCACTTTTATCTGCAAATTTGTATTAATTTCTTTCATTGAAAGTAATCGAGTGGGGCGAACCATATCGCCTTCGCTGACTCGCAGTAAATTTTAACGCGACAATCCAAGAACTTTAGGTACTATAAACACACTATGTGAAAAGATACGCATCTCATCTGTCGACATACGACCACGTTGCTTGCCACGGTATGACAATCTACAGCTGATTGAAACAACAACACTGTCACTGAAAGCGAGGTTAGTAACCCGAGAGTATCCGAATCGTGAACCGCACGTACACAAAAATAGTATTGTGATTATATTAGACGCAAAACATGGATAGTTCATCCGGGAACTCTTTCTTTTTAATGACTCAGTCTATGCAAATATTCTTGTACATTTCATCATCGCGTAACTTCAGAATGACATTGGAATTAGTACATGGCCCAGGTAACAATTTGGATACTCACCATTGGCAAGGTCGATCACCGACAGATGAAATGGACCCTTCGCTGACAGAAGTGATTAGACGTGATGGGACACAACTTTCAGATCATACATACCATTAATAGTTCTAGAAATGATAAATATTAATCAGAGAAAATATATTGAAATATCTCACTACAAATTGATCCTTCCGTTTTTGGCACGTATATCGTGCATAGTATTTTGTCAATTGTCTACGATACACATGCACGTAGGCCTATAATGCCTCCATTTAATTCTGTGCTAACCTAAACACATGGTAACGTTGTTGACATCATGACTCAGGTCACCATATGGTCTCCATACTGAAATATACTCTTACAATATCACTACTGTGGTACATTTTACCTCTAAATGTTTGAAATTCTGTTTGAAATTTCGTCACGCTCTTTTCATTGTAACAAAGAGTACAGTTTTACGCGACTGTTAACAGAGAGTTACTACACCTCAGCTATCCCAGCCAGACGCACTGTCGGCCGTGTATTGTCTGGTCATCGCTTCATTAACTCGAAAGCCGCGTGTGCATGTTTTTTACAAGTATTATGCACATATCAAGCTGTGTATGGTTGGCAGGCGAGGTATCAATTACACCCCAGGCCACTATGGAGAATTCTCTATAGTGGTCTCTGAGATTACATCCACTCGTACCAACATACGCCCTACAATCCATGTCCATGTTTTTTATATACTAGTCGTACATGTATGTAGTGTTATTCCTTTTGTAAACTGACTGTATGACACGTAAGTCTGGTTCGATACTTCTCCGGGTATGCTCAAACTATTACCAGGCAATTTAAATTGTACAGAGATCTTGTATATAAAAACGAAATTCAGAAATTTAGACTTAAGACTTACACTGTGACTTATATAATTTAACATGGAGTTTCTTTGCAAGAAGTTACTAATCGAAACAGTCTTTTTTTTTTGAGAGTGTGGGCTTCGTAATAGGTCACCAAAACGCACTTTCGATCGCTTCTGATTTGTTCCAACAACCGTCAGTTAACGACTTGTAGAAAAAGAAGAGAAAGATAGTCGTGATAACAAAACAAATACATTATCCACAAACTTATAATCGACTGTAATGTCATAAAACTTTGTTGATGTTTTTTTTCCAGGCGCTCTTACGCCACGTCGATTCCTGGGCCAGTTGGCATCAAGGAACACTGCGAAATCTGGACTTCCTTTCACAACTGCCAGTGTGCTGATGTTGATCGTTGTTGCAAGTTCTGTCGAATCATGGGAATATGTAAGTACATGACTGTATATGTATGTTATTGAAAAGAGTCTTTCAAAGATTTAGTCGATACATGGATGATATTGATAGCCGTTAAATTTAAGTTGCAACTTCGTAAAAATGGAATACATTTGCGGATTATAGTGCATTTTGTTGTAACATCTGCCATTGTGTCGATGTCCCGGATGAACCATCACAACATTAACAGTCGACAACAACATCCCACGACTCACCTCAGGTCACTGATCTATATTGTTATGATAACAATGATGAAAGTATGAATTAGAGGTGACGCCGTCACATCATGACGTCATCTATTAGTATACTTTGCCCCACACGTCATGGTAGCTGTATGCTCAAGTTGTTTCTAGACTGTATTCTAATTTCTTCTTTGTTCCTCAGTTTTCAGATATGAACAGACGGTGCACGGATTGGAACCTCCTGAAAAAAAGGCGTTGAATGTCGAACGCAGACGAAAACGCACTATCAGAGAGACAATTCGAGAAGGCTAGCCGTCATGTTAAAAAAT
Source organism: Glandiceps talaboti (assembly GCF_964340395.1). NCBI lineage: Eukaryota > Metazoa > Hemichordata > Enteropneusta > Spengelidae > Glandiceps > Glandiceps talaboti. The sequence continues at coordinate 19,105,979 of NC_135556.1, read as the reverse complement.
AAAACATTAACGGAAGTTGCAATCAACTCTAAAAACATTTTTCGTTGAATGTTCAGCAAGCCTTGCAAGAACAACCAAGAGGGATGGGATCGTCGCATTTGACCGGTGACAGCGTTGTACATCGCCGCTAGCATCCGACACTGCTTTAATTCCTTCAAGATACTATGGACATTGTAAATTATGGTGTTAAAATTTATTGGATAAATTCGAAGAATTATTACGATTTTACTGTTCGTACTTCGTTGCTCTTCACGCACAGAAATCCTGTAGAACATAAAATACATCACTTTAATATTGAATCCAAAAATTACGTTTTTTATCATTATTATTTTGTAGGGACTTGCCATGAGTTTAGTCCTTTGATTATCCGGAAAGTGGATTTTATGCTTCATTACGGGAGATTATGTGTTTTTATATTTAAAAAAATAATGAAAGTGTTGAAAAAAAATGTGCTTGAAAGGAGTTGATAATGTTTGTAACAAAACAAAATACACAAAAAAATAACAAAAGCAAAATCAAAATAAACAAAATATCATAACGATGCACGAAAGCGTGAAAATTAACCAAATTTATCAGAAATAGAAAAGAGAGCCATTTCTTAAATGCGTTATTTCTATTAATTGTCATTTTCATTTGCATAAACTATAGTTTTAACGTATTTGTCTCAGCAGATCAGGGAATATCTTGTTCCCGTTACAGCTAGCTTGTGTAATTGGTTTTTACATTTTTTCCAAAGCACAAACAAAGGAAACGTACAAAGCGAAGACATTTTTATTTGAGTACAACTAACCAGTGAAAATACAATTTTAAAAAAAAAGTTACAGATTAATTTCAATCCATAAGTTGTGATTTTTGTTGACACTTTTTGGTCCAAGAACTTTGGTCCAAGAACTTACCACCACCAAGTTTTTGATATTAAACGGGTAAAAGGGTATATCAACTGATGTTAACTGTGTAATGTGTACAAGTTACTTCTATTCATTTAATAAAATGATATCTAAAGTGTATATATACTTGACTAGTGGTTGCTATTCCTGGCTGACTGGATGTGTGAAAATGATACACCGACCCCTGACACGAACTTTGACACCCAGTATGTAAAATCAATTCACTTGCATTTCAAGAAATAAACTGACTTGGTCCCCTCCTATGAGTTATATGCCCTGAATTATACTCATCACGAAATGAGATATTGTTATCAAGTTACATACACACTGTCAACGATAAACCGATGAGCCAATATTCATTTAATTTTTAATCTCTTTGAATTAGCTGTTATATGTTTACGTATTTGTAACCTCCCACAAATATCTTCAATAATTCTCGCCATAAAAAATTCTTTATTGTAAGAAACTGGCATACAGTTAAACACAATCTCCTTGGTTACTTATCTTTATATTCATCATCTCTTAGATTCCATATTTCAATATTTACGCAGTTTTATATCAAAATCGGATATCTATGAAATTTCCTTACCCATTTCAATTTATATTTATTGGCCCTTACCTGCGCCTGACCACCCTTGGCTGGTATTAACCTACCCTTGCCGATGACATAAGGTCGTTGATTCTGCTAGATCCCACCATATGCTCACCCTAACTCAGTCTATCCATAGTGTATTTATGTGTCTGCAGTGAATTGTCGATTGCAAATATTAAACTAAAGTATTCTTGACAACTGTATTTATTTGAAATAGTATTCCATCTGTATTAAAATAGAATTGTACATTTGATCACGTGACTTGTGGCAGTCAATGATATATACAGTAATTTTCGCAAGATTATGTTAGACCATAACATTCAGTTATGAAATATCAGAATAACTCTCACCATGAAAATTTCTTGCCCAACCATTGCAATGAAACTAGCATTAGATAAATAATCACTCTTTTCGATATGAATCAACTACATCGTTAGTTTGAAACAGAGTGTGAAGAAACACAATCAACTCCATTTCTTTTAGAAAATTCCTCCTCCATAAACATAGTAAATGTGCATCGAACTGAGTTTTTAAACCCTTCTCCGGCATAAAAGCGCATACTCCGAAGGACAGTTATTTTGTGCAGCGTATTTGGAAAACTCCTAACAAATCGACTTTAAAAATCCTTGTCGATGATAGAGAAAACGACTATCAAATTTGAGATAAAATCCCTTCTCAATAGTAGGAAAAAAGGGAGACCAAATTAACAGTAAATCTCTTCTCCACGACAGAGAAAGCTCGGATCAAAATGACCTCGACTATAGAAATGTTATCCGTCAAGTTGAGGATTTGATTATAAATTGGATGTGCCGTTGTAATTCAATACACCTGCGAGCCAACCTAGTTACATATATATGTTTGAGTTGTTTTCCTCTAGGGTAATACATTCAAAATGTTGTCCTATGTATAGTAGCAGTACACGTACGTCATGTAACAAAATAACTCGGTGCAATTAACAAAGGGTTGTTTACCACTATGTGTTGTATCGCACAGGTGGAAATTATACCACACGTACACCAATCGAGTAGTGTAATATGACAACTTGTAAAACACCAACATGTAATCACAGTTCTATAATCATCATTATTATAGTATTTATTTTCATTTACTAGATGTTTACAAGTGTATCGCTACAGCATTGCAAAAGTACATAAAAACTACTACACTAGCAGTACGTGTAACTGGAGTGTTATGTTTCAATCAGACAACCACAAGACATTTACTGAGACTTGTTAAAATGCCAATAACCATACATGATTGTACATGTTGATTTAGTGATCGACTGTATCATTTTGAAATTGTCATCGCATTGAGGGCATTGATTTTTGGGTGCGGACCTAAAAATCATTTGAATTTGATTTATTTTACTATACTATGTGAACAGTTATACAAATACCCACAGGAGATTCAGTACAATTTATGGTGTACAATACTAATATGACAAGAAAGTCAATTATATCTAACAAAAACACAGTTTTATAAAAACGCTCCAGTTGCATGCTTTTATCACGATACAGTGCTGTTATCGATTCATTTCTGATAAATTCTTGTTCATGGTCAACCATGATGTGATATTGTAGTAAGTAAATTAACAATTAAGATTTAATTTTCGGTGTATTTAAACCTAGCGTAATTCATTCAACTCAGTGACATTAATATGATTATTAATTATTTAAATCAACTTCATGTTTATCGCTGCCAGTACACTATAGATGTGATGAACAGAAATCGACTAAAAACGAAATTGACATTTATCTTGGAATGTCATTGATTTTAGTTTTTTATACCTATGGCTATCCATCATAGTGCATTGCACATACAGAAACTTTCAATCATGTATCCTCATTTTTAGACTACGTTGTCCTTCACTTATTCATAGCATATGTTTACATCAATCAGCTGGGTTGCAGACACTAGCTGAGTTCAATACCCGAAAATAATTACCTGACCGGAAAGCCTCATTTGTAAGGTCAATGCTATGAAACCCAAATATTGCTTTATGCTGATGCGCCCCATTGTTCAGTAAATGTTTTCGCAAAGTACAGCGGTATTGCATAGACTTTTCATTTCTGAATGAACAAAAGAGATTGGCACCACGCGGCAGTGCAGTGGTTCACATTACTTTACTAAAGCGTTGTAGTTCCTATGGAGGAAACATAAAATATATAGTTACTGTACTGGTATTAAATATGGTATACAATCGCTGTATTCTATTATGGACGGTTAATATTCTGCTCACCATTCCCCATAGTATCATTTAAAAGAGTATTTTGTATTGAGTGGCTGGGTAGCATGATGTACATTAGACACGTTCTGCGCAGACTCAAGAAAACATTAACAGTTGACAACACTGCTATGTACAGTTACTGTATACAGTAATTATTATCAAGTCTTGTGAAAAAGCACTAAAAAGTAAAACCCTTGAAAAGATTAAATACATCAAAACAATTTGTTGTAAGTCGTTAGGGTTCATTTGCATGATATGCTAATACTTTGTTGACACCAAGGTTGAAAAAAATAGAACGGATATCCCAACAGATGGTAAGGGCGATACCAGTTTTTTGATATGTTTCATGGCACTATTTACCCCACATTTCTACTCCGGCACGAAAGTTGTTGGAAGAATAAGAAATTAAAAGTCGGCGACTGTTCCTTTATTACATCGATTTCTGTGGCATAACTACTACATGACTGCGTGAACACCTAAAACTGTAGTGTTGGGGTGGTGGTGTGGTCTTCATGTTACTCATATGCCGGCATTATGGTGAGAAACTAATGAAAATAAGATGTTGCCATTACATGAGTCATATGGAAATACGACGCGGTCATGGGAGGTGAGCGACCGAAAATGAAAACAAATTTCCCAACCTCCCTTACATCATACAACGTGCAGACTTTGTTTTTAATGATTTTACAATGTGAGAACTAGACAAATATGATCGCCATATGAACACACTTTATCAATATTTGCAATAAAAAATCCATTGGTGGAAATATACGTTTGCTTCAATACTTTGGCATGGTTTAATAAAAAGGGGATTCCAGATTTTACATATCACGGTCAAGGTTGGGTATTGATAGTTATGAAGGGTGATGACCACAACATGGTTTTGCTCAAACATGAATGTATTAATTAACCGTGTTTGTAGGCAACCTGTAAAATAAACTCTTCTAAATTGATTTAAAAAAATATCAAATACACATGTTGAAGAAATCTCTCTCCAGCTACTCAAATCGCTAATTGTATTTTCATTCCAGCAATTTTCCTAAATACATTCACCATTCACCCACACTCGAATGACCCCCTCCCCACCTAACACCTGCCACCAGAAAATCCAAAGTGTCGTTAAAACGTGTTTCATTCTTGAATTCAATTCCGCCTTTTTTCAGTTTTTCTGTTTTTCTAAAAATCAAAACAACAACACAAAAGCGTTCCCAAGTCAACAAAGCAACAGACACATTGTAGTGTGTAGGCCTACGTGTACAAATATGGGCGTGTACTTCTCCCACGACCAATCCAGGGACGCGGTGTACTGTCGACGAGGGACAATGGAGACGCAGATAGATTATGACGTAGTGATCATGTGACTGTTTGGGTATATATTGTTATTGTGAGGGCAAAAACAGCAGAGTTGCGGCATTAGTTGAAAGAAGCTGTACAATTTTTGCACCTAATCACCGTATTTTATCTCAGACGAAACTATCAAAATGCTTTCATTCCTCACAAGAAGTGTCCTCATCAAAAACGGTAAGTGATTTCATTACATCGTAAACATTCAAAAGATCTACATTTACGGAGCATTCATTTAATGAATATGAAAAACAAAATTCATTTTATTTTTGCACAAAGAGGTTGGGGAAGAGTTGTAACGTAAAATCATCAAATGATGCGCACCAACGTCAGAAAACAAAAATAAAAATTGTCAAAAATTTAAATTCACAACGACTTCATTTACAGCGTCTCAGCGCGAAACGCATACCAAGGTTTGCAAATAGGTGAAAAACGTTACATTTAGATTTGTTTGTAACCTAAAAAGATTCAATTTGTCTAAAAAAATACTTTGAGTTTTTAAACTGTCAACACCCCTTTGAAAATGTTTTAAAATATAGAGTTGATCAAAAATGATGCCATTTCATTCACGAGAAACGACGCTTGAAAGCTTTCAGGAAAACATATTGCATCAGTTAGTTACAGTGTTTTTAGACGCGACTCTTTTTCCTCCAAGCGACACGCCCCTGGTAATTCTCTCCAAAAGAGCTTTTCACCGTAAACAACGTTGACCTAGAATCAATGTACACATGTACGAAAGCGAGGCTTGACTCAACTCTGGGTGAACTCTATGAGGACAAGCATCAAAGGCACACTAAATTGAAATGATAGTATAATTACTTCTAAACCAACAAGGACAGTGTATGAAACTACAAATATGCCGTGTTATTCACCATGTTTTCATTTGCTCATCTATTTTGTGTAAATTTCAACATCGCGTAAGACCAGTAGCAATTGCAGAATGAAATGGATACAGGATAACAATAGTTACACCACGGTGGGTTCAGTATGATTACAAATGACACAGTTCAGTTTACAGCTTCTAAAATGTCGAGTACTTCACAGAAATATCTAGTGCATAAAATTTAGGTACAAAGATTTTTTAAATAATGAAACCTGCAAATTAGAATAGCACTTTACCCGCCATCTTATACCCTTAATTGAAATTCAAATTCGAATCATTAAAAAAATAGCTCATTTACAAGGTGAGTGCAAGAATATGTGAAAATATTAGCATTTTCATTGAAGTTTGATCAATATTTAGTCCCGTAAGTTTACCTCGAATTTTTATGTCTTTTTGTAACTGTTTTTTTCAGGCATTGCCATGTCACGTCGACTCATGTCGCAGATGGCGACAAAGAACACGTCAAACTCTGGGAGACTTCCCCTAGCAGTAGGCGGAGTGCTTGTACTGATTGTCGCCGGAAGTTATCTGGAAACAACTGAATACGTACGTATAATAAACATTTCGCTACCAATGATAAAAGTTTGTGTTACAGATGTAAATAGCTAACCTCAAATCACTTAGTAGCACTGGGATTTTTAATTTTTTCATAATTTTTCGTCTGTTTAAGCTGTTTAAATGATTGTCCGGTGATCAAAGACTGATAGCAGATCTTAGCATCCAACTTTTAAATTTACAACTTACTTGGTCCGCACAAATTAATGATTATTTACATCAAGCCAGTGTATACAGAACCACAGACACACATTCACACAGACACAGACACAGACACAGACACAGACACAGACACAGACGCAGGCAGGCAGGCAGGCAGACAGACAGACAGACAGACAGACAGGCACAGACACAGACACAGACACAGACACAGACACATAGAGACAGACACACAGACAGACAGACACACACACACACACACATACATACATACATACATACATACATACATACATACATACATACATACATACATACATACATACATACATACACACGATAGCGAAAAGTTACACAATGACCCAATAACCCCGGCTTTATTGGTCCAAAAAGCTTTGATCGTATAACTTACACACTATTCTCGTATTCATTTCAGAATTCTGATTTGCGCAGACGTGCTATGGATTGGGACAAAAAGTGAATGCTACGGCGGATGCAACCAGACATATGAAAAAACAACACTTTTTTAATGAAACAAGTTTTCATAAGTGATCGTGTTTTCATTGAAATTTATTCAAACTTATCGGAGATTCACAAGAACAGATGTGAAGCACTCATATCATTGACTTTGAGATTGCTGTAAAAAGGACAACGTGATTCTATACTGCTTTCATTCCTAAAATGTATCATGGACAGCAAATGGTGTTGACAACGCTTTCCTTATGAATCAATGCTTGATGTTCTCGGCAGTTTAACGCACAAGTCTTTACACCAAAAACTCTTTCCACTAAATTTATACTAACTTTTCCAGTGTTTCTGTAGGAAGAATTAAGGCGTAGTGGTCATTTTGAATACCTTCTATCAATGGTATATTACTGATTTTTCGCTCTTTTTCGTTTTGAAAGTACTATTCAAGATGTAGCTGAAAAATGAATAATATCAGAAACAAGTTTGGTATTTGTTTATTTAGGGTATCCAAGCACAGCGTCAAAAGTAAAACCTTCCATCAAAGCTCAGTTTAATCTAATACGAAGACTACCACCTAACTCGTATGGCCTTCAAAGGGCCAGGGGACAGCAACGTTTTTTGTCACATTTAGCTGTTCTGGCGTGGGGGAGTATCATGATGCGGGGAATAAGAGTATTATTAACTTTAGTACGGTGACCACAGTCACGTGCAAGTGTTATTTGTTCGTGTTGTGAAAAAAAATTGCCATTGCAATTATGAAAAGTGACTTTGAATATTTTATTTCGTGGGGTTCATGTACTTTCATACTGGGTCTTCTCAGGTTATCAGCCATTCTTTTAAGACTCTTCTTTTTTGGTTGATTTTGTTATCAAGTTCAATTTCATTTGGACTATGGAATACTATTTAAGAGTACCGCTACTGTACATGTAGCAAAGACGTGTCAAAGTCCAGACACACATTCAAAATAAATAATAGATAAAACTTCTTTATTTAGTCAAAGTAGGTTTAATTGTATACGACCACAAAAATGCCACATTTTTACTGAAATGGATTTTAAAGGAAAGGACTAAACAGGGTATTGTTTTAGAGTTTGGTAATTTTGCCAATGTAACAAGTTACTTTATTGATGCAATAAATGTTAGTTGAATTGTATACTGTGAGTTGTTGACGTGTTTGTACCTAGTTGTTTGTACCTTGAATCGAATGTACGTGAGGAGTGTTGTTGAGAGAGTTTAAAGTACTGTGAACTTGAACATTCAGTGGTGAAAATGGGATTACTTTGACATATCGATGTTGTTTTCAAATTAAGAGATGAATAAACTTGAATGACATTGACCTTGTCTCCCTAGACACAGCACTTGTAACAAGGGTAAAGCTATTGACAACAATGCCATCAATTCAAAGGTTACATTCTAATATCCCTAAGCCTACTTTAACATGTCAGTCTGACAGTCTCCTTCACTTTAAATTTATTTTGCTCGTGTTCCCAATTTGGCGGGAAAAAACAATAAATCCATAAAACCCCCATGTTTTCAAGTTTTATTAAATGACAGCAATTTATAGCTGTGTTCAAATTTTCAGGAAATAAAGGAAATGGAAAAGTCTGTCATATTTGGTGGTTTTCAATAGACCGACCCCCTGCAGTCAAAAGTCTCCAAAAACTTTGAAAATGAGCAACTGTTACGAGTCACTAATCTAAAATATATCCATTTAGGACATTTTGGTAAATTTTCTATATGAACTCTAAATTGAAGTCAAAAAGCATTTAAACTTTGTACAAACAGTGACATTCCGTTGCGTAACAACATAGGTCTTTGACATCTCTACATGGGGTGTTTCTGAATTGTTTGTACCAGGTACGATTGAACTGTCAACAAGTTTTATTATAACATGACTATTTTATGGTCTTTGAGATATGAACTTGTATTATTAATCTAGGGAAGGTGATTGGATATTAGATCTCAGATGATGTCTTTCATAAGACTTAACAATACGTCATACTCTAAGAATAGAGATTTTGTGTAAACTTTGAAATGTATTTAAGTTGGGTTTTTAGCCCATCTCGAGAGGAGAGGCGGAGACGGAGATTGGTCATGTAATAAAATCAACCAAGTGGTTAGCTTAGGCGTTCGTTGAACCAGATACGTATGTTTCGTTGTGAGTTCTACTCAACACAATCCAAGTCGGTACGGTACCTCGTAGAAGAGATGGTTTGAGAAGAAACTAGTTGGTCGGCTAATTCAACGTTATAGTCTTAAATGGAACAGACTGACGATTGGAACAGCAGTGCGAGTGAGTACTTCCCCGTTTGAACATTAAATAACGATAAACTGCACAGTAAGCCGATCAACAGCGTTTCACAACAATTGGAAACTAAGTTGTCGTCAGCGCATTCAAAGAGGGGTTCAAAACATCTACGTGATGTTTTACATTGTAAAACATCAAGAGTCAAACGTCTATAGTCGAACAAGGGGAGTCAAATTCGTGATACACATATATCTTTACTACATGTATGAGAGTACACCCCCGGGTTGTCAACACAGGTGAGTTTTAGTGCGTATTACGTATGCACATAATTTTTCTGACACTTGGTTAGAGCATAGACAGTGGAGGGGAGATCTCCCCTCCACTGTCTATGGTTAGAGACTGTCACTTTTAATGATTCAGTAGCTGTTCCAAAGAGTGTCTTCACCCTGCGGGCCAAACGTCTAATCCAGTGGTCGAGTCATATTTACAACCCTACAAATATATATTACGTCATTCTTAGTACAACGCTTGTAACAATGTTCTCTTTGTAATCTCCCTGCCGAGTACTAAAATTCCGAGCAGTCGCCGAATTACTTTCACATGAAACACCAGTATTCGAATAGAATATCTTCACCTTTCAAAATCTCATTTGCACTCACCCGTAATAAAGATGACTATCCTTAATATAGAGAACAAGTTATTGGCAAATATCCGAGTCACTGTCTCCAAAAAAAATTATGGTCCCTGGGAAGGATTAGTTAGAAATAGTGTTGTAGGATTCTTACATTTGTACACATTTCACAAGCGTGCAGCATGCAGGAATGTCGTTACTTTTGACCACTGTTACTGTATATGCAGCATGATATGCTTAAAATAAATTAGTTAGTTACAACCTTGTGTGCTTATTTTCATTTCTCTTATTGTGGTAACCAAATGACTAACTCTTTCCCTTGAAACTGGCTCATTCTCACAAGCCAGGACATATCTTTTCAGCTGATGTAACGAAAAAATGGGATGAGGAAACCAACGGCAGCAATGGGTGTCGTAAAAGAGACAGTGATTTTTTTACGACGATGCGTGGGTTTTGATGCGATGACATAGTACATGTAATATGTCCCGGGCAAGCACCTAACAGCATGAATAGCTATGTTGAATCATTACATATGTAAACTTATGTAACCTTTATTAATATACTGATACATGTACAAATCACGCACTGATGTAATGATTGCTACTCTGCCCCTTTCCTCCATTGGTTGTTTGAAAACAAACGTTTCTAGGTCGACAAACTTTCAGGAATTGTCAGCCAATCATAACATTGATTCATCAATACACGCTGATACTACGATGATCGAATTAGAGATAAGGAGTTTGTTCTGAAATAAATGTTCCACCCCGGATGATGACGTCACGATCACGTGACATCTAGATCCAGGTACATTTGTGATATTTGTTTCTGTTGGTGAGGACTGGTAAAGAAGGTGAGAAGTGGATAAAACTGAACTTTAAGCAGAGAATTGATATTTTTTGAAGATCTAAGACTCCTTACCTGAAAGTAATAGCAAAGACAAAATATCCACTGCCATCACTACACCATGTTTTCTTTGTTCGCTAGAAGTGTACCGACTATCAGACATGGTAAGTGAGAATTGTGTCTTCTAGACGTTTACAGACTCCTTATAGAAAATGTATGACGCAATGAAAATTTATCAAACGCGAAGCAGTTTTAATTATGATATGTACAATTGTTGACGTCATCAGAGAGTGAAAAGTGCTTTAATTTAACGTAAATATGATAGATTCAGTTTTTACATGCAGAATCATTACTTTTTCAATATAGAGTCATTTTTTTCGGGTATATACCTAAAATACACTTTTCAAAAATTCTCTAATGATATAATTCATTCTGTAGAAGTTAATCATTTGACGAGCCATCGAACATGATTGAACAATAGCAACAAAATAAATTGACCATGAGGAAAAGAAACAGAAATGTAAAGAAAGTGGTACAGTACTAAGTCAATATTAAGAGACGAGACTTTTAATAGCAAAGAACTCGACTTTCTGAGTTTCAAGTTCGAGGTTATTCAGCGCCACCCTCTGTGGGTTCAAAATAATTGTAAACAGTTAGTGAATATAAGTTAACAACAAGTCGTATCTGAAAAAAATATTTGAAACGTGTTTGTTTCCATAAATATAGTTGCTCAATTGTCTAAAAGATGGACAATTGTTTTGGAATTATTTTAATTGTAAATTGATTAAGTTTACTTGTACTTATTTCATGACAAAATTAATGCACTGAGTAGGTAAACATTATACGTGCCGTTTGGCTGGTTATTTTCAAGTCTCTGACAACAATAATGGCAGAAGGCAAGAGTTAGAATCTCTGCTAGCCTATTCACACACAAAAAAGCTTTTAATATCAGGACCTCGGGACAATGAAAGCGAGGTCTCTTTCCTGAACCTTGGGTGAACTCTGTCTGCATAACACGACGATGCAAGCGCTGCACGTACGCCAACATGTTATCACTGCAAGACTTCTTAAAGTAATTTATAACACCAACATTTCATCTCATCTTCGTGTTATTCGTGGTGACAGATTCGATTTAATTACGTGTATTTATTCCGTCGCGTAACATCACTGAATAACTAGCTAGTGAAAGCGATAACAGATGTAGAAATTAGCCTGGTGTATTCTTTCAGTGCATTCCTCTAGATCAAAATATGCACAGTAAAATAAAGAAGAAAAAAATGCAACCCTAGATTACTTTATCAATTTCAATCCCAACTACATACGTTTAGAAGTTTAGAAAGATACATATATATACAAAAATGGAATAGTAAACATATCATAGTACCTGGAAAGAATCATACATTTGGAACCCACCTTCCTTATACATAGCTAAATTGTGTTGTGTTTATATATTTACTTTCTGCGTTACTTATCACTTTATTTTATCTGGAATACATGGGGTTTTTTTTAGATATGGTAAGACTCGACATACATGTTTACAAGAGATATAATATGCGATAAATCTTTTTATTTTCATTTTATTATTTACGTTAGTATGTTTTTGATATCGCAACAAAGCACGATACATTTTTACGTCACATTAAGTTGATCGGATAGTTGTTAACATTGTGCAGGGTTTGATAAAAGAATACCATACAATGTAAAAAGGGGACCATATGTTCTGACTTCTGTTCAATTTGCGTCAAAGTAAATCGATTGGCAAGCCTCAGTTCTCAGTTTTACTCTGATCAGACCACATTTCCTTCTGTGATGCAAACCACTGGACAATGTCGGCAAGTCGCATATTAGTAATAGGTAGAGGCATTTCAATTTCAACAAAGAGCGCGACACCACGCGGCAGTCAGTTCAAGGAAAAGTTCGACAGCGACTTGATTCACTCAGACATCTTAACCTGACCACAGGCAGTGTTGTCTGGTCATCGCTCTTTTTAACAAGTATTAATCTCGTGTGCTTTCCAGGTTTTGTATAAGGATTAATGCTAAGCTTGATTGACAGTCAATATATATGATACACACATTAGTATGCGTGGTCCGTAGGCAAACATAGTTTCAATGTTTAGATGATATTTCAGTAATCATTGAGACTGCTGGCACATTCAGTTCAATTCAGGACAATCGACTCGTGAGAGGTATTGGGAAATCAATATCCATAACAGATGTTACATGTTGTCAACCCACTCGCTTTAAAATCTAGATTTGATATTATGGTTTTATGAATTGTCACCATTCAGAAATTAATGATTATATAACAATTTGAATATGTGTGTGTTAAACCTACACTGGCTGCAACTGGACATTTTGTCATAAGTAAAATATAACCAAAAATATATTCACTAAAAAATTAATAAGTTACTTATGAAAAAGAAGACGCTGTATCTGTTAATCAGTACACCGTGAAAAGTATTGCAATACCTTTGGGTAAACGTATTTTTTGTACCCGTATACACTATAAATGAAATCAAATTGATTTTTGGGTCCGCACCCAAAAATCAGCGCCCTCAATGGCGATCACGATTTCACCCTGTTTCTGTGTTGCATATGAATAATATTGACCACTGATTAACATGTACAATTCTAATTATTGGTATTTTAACAATCAAAAATATTATACTTCAGTTACAACTAGTACAGTTCTAACATGGTGACAGACTCAAAACCAAGCTTTCTCTCAAGATTTAAACTTGCCACTACACCACCTACAGATAATGTTGACTACTAATTAACAGATACAATGTCTTTTTATAAATAACTGATGGAATATAATCATCTTTAGTTATGAAAAAAATGTCTCATTTGCAGCTAGTGCAGGTTTAAGTTATACATATACACGTAATACGTTTCTATAACTTCGACGATTATATGTATTTTTTTTTCACAGGAATCGGTATGTCTCGCCGGTTAATGGGACAGCTAACAGCTAGAAAGTCTACAACTGCTGGAAAGCTTCCTTTTACAGTTGGTGGAGTGTGCTTATTGGTCGTTGTGGGAAGTTCTCTGGAAACATTTGAATATGTAAGTAGGTCAATCAGTTTCAGGGAAAAACATTCAACGAATATCACACGCACGTTACATGTATAAGTGTATGTCACGGTGTGTTAGGTAAATTTGTCACGTGACATGCACCCGAGCACAAGTATGGATAAAGAAGATACACCTTAGAACTTTGGCATTACACATGGCCTTCTGTTTCCAAATTGCGATTAATATGCAATCATTCTTTTTTTCTATTTCAGATTACAGATTTGAAGGAACGCTCCATGTATTGGGACTTGCCAAAAGGAAGAAAATGAATCATGCTGAAGTAAATACTGAAACCAAAAAGTTTACTCAAAAGCTGCCAGTCAAAAATCCAAACAATACTAGAAATTGTATTCTGACAGAAAAGTATTTGCATTGTGAATTTAACTGCTCGTGTACATGCATGTACCAAACAATTCCCGCCAAAATAACATCGGCAAACATATTTACAGTTCTCATTATTTCAATTTTATGCTAGTGTAATATTTTACAGTTAACAAAACTTATGATTTTTTGTCAAAATATAGGTTAATATTTACATTGCATTACACTGTAAAATTATAAATTTGTAAATAATATTTCCACTGTTTTTGACGATAGCTATGCAGGGGTTAAAGGTCCAATGAACAAAGGTCAAGAAAGGATAAGGTTGCTACACTGGATTTTTGACGACGCATCCTAACATGTTTGAAAAAAAAAATTAAATTGACTAAATTTATTTATCACCCGTAAAGTCTGTTGTTAAATTATAATGATGTTTGTAGGCTTTTATTGGAAAGAAATCATTACAAAAGCAGAAAAAAACAAAAAGAAGTAAACGAGTAAACAGACAAATCAATAACAAACAAACAAACGAAAAACTACTAATTTGTAAAATTTATCTTTCCATGTCTCCTGGAAATCATCTTCGAAAGAGTAGGACGAAAGGTTATAGGGAGAAAGAAATTGTATCCTATTTGTATACAGATTATCGTTTTATAGTGTAAATTGAAAAGTTTATTGTAAAGTTGCTGATAGTGAACTTTGTTTGCTGCAAGACAACATACTGACACCCTCCGATCATATGACATTGTGTAGTCATTTCTCAAAACATTTGCAAGAGGGCGCTGCCTCACAAAAAAGTCGAGACAGTTAACACACTGCACGATTTGACTTTTAAGGGCTCTTCCATTTGGATAGTTATACAATTTTCCTAAAAGAAGAAAAACATATTTACATCTTAATCTCTTCATGGAATAGTTTTTTTACAAAATGTACAGGCATTTGTTTTACAAAAGACGAAAACAAAGAAAAATTCAAGTAAATAATTGATTTTGAAGAAATTAGAAAATTTGTTCCAGCAAAGCCATAGGCCCATTTATAGTTGTAAAACAAGCATCGTCAAAAAGGTTCGTTTTTGTTAGTTTGGAACTTTTTATGAGAGGTGTGTCACCACCACACAGTATTGGAATAAAACAAATAAAATTATCTTTAAGGACAAAAAATATCAAATGATCTAATTAATGAACTAAAAATTGGGTAAAGGTCTATACATTTACTTTCCTCACCAAGTGTAAAGTAACCATTCGTATAAATGCAATAAATTTTACCTGTTCTGTACTTGAATACGTTGATGTTGTTACTGTATAGTGTTGTACATTGCTGGTGAATGATGCATGGACATGAATACAGAAGGAACTATAACTGTTACATGACACTGATCATTTAATAAGGCATCGTCGTAAAACCACAGCCTCTTTTACGGCACCATGCAAGACGCACGGTATCGTCGTAAACAACAACCTCTTTTACGACACCGTCCAAGCTGTTGCTTCAGCAGATATGTGTGCTATGGCTTGCGACAATGTTCATAAGCCGGGAACGCGGACTTGAGACTTGAGACTTTGGAAGTCCCTTCCCGGCTTTCGTAGTTTTCGATTCCTGCGATATATAGTAAGTGAGAAACCTTTATAGTAATCATATGATAAAATAATAGCAACCTTATAATACATTGACTGTCTTTATCCATACAGAAATACACGAACGTACTTGATGCTTTTTGAAATTTGAAGTTAAGTCATAACAGTACAAATTACTTTACAGTTTCAGGAAAAGTTTTTAAAACTCAGCAAATTTGCTGCATTCTATTTCACATATTAATACACCATGGTTACGTTTGAAATTCTTTATCCCCCCCCCCCCATGTACATATATACACGTACATGACTATCTATCTAATATGACTATCTAGACTACATAAGAATATCATCAAAAGGTGGACGGTTAAAAAATGTTTTATGGTTACTCTATCTCTCTGGTCTGCAACCTTACTTATGAAATTTCTTTCTTGGTGAGAGACTCGAATTTTGTGAAGTTGTGAGTACGGTCAAAAGTGAAATTCTTTTGTTTAGACGAAAACATCCCATCCACATTGCAGGTGGTATTCGATTGCAAGACTCACTAGACTTGAAGCACTTTATAAGCTTTGCTCTGATTGGGTAAAATATGATGGAAACTTCTAAACCAGTACTTATCTGCATATTGTTAAATGATTCTTATACGTATGCTGTCCAACCAGTGGGAACCTTGTATTGTAATGTCTTGATGTTGTCTCACAGGATATGAAATGCTACAAAGTATTTTGAGATCATCTTCAATTACTACCGCATGAACATTCATTTTTACAAAAACACGTAACAGCGAGAGAGAGAGAGAGAGAGAGAGAGAGAGAGAGAGAGAGAGAGAGAGAGAGAGAGAGAGTGAGGGAGAGAGAGAGAGAGAGAGAGAGAGCAGCAGATGAGAGATAAAGCAAACTGCTGTCAATGTAAGTGATCTCGCGCCAATTATAAGATTAGGAGTGTTTTAATTTAGATAAGAGGAGAAGAATGGACAAGGCGTCTTTATTTAGTCAATAAAGAAAAGAGAGAATTACATACAGCCTCAGACTTTTAGTGGTCTGAGATATAGCTGAGAGCAAAGTAACCAGGGAAAGAAAAAGAGATAGTTTTAAAACTCAACGAGTGAATTGATCAATATCACACACAAAATAAGTTATATTGCACCACAAAAATTGATCATTCAATCGATCAATCATTCAACTTAATAATCAATCAATCAATCAATCAATCAATCAATCAATCAATCAATCAATCAATCAATCAATCAATCAATCAATCAATCAATCAATCAATTACTTGCTCGCTGCCCCCTGTGATATCACCTGAAATTCCTGGAAACACGTGTTATGGTTTTATAGGGGCCTCTAACTTATTGACAAAAGTAACTCTCTACTTCCTGCTCTCTCTTCCAGCTGCTTACATATTGGGGAGTCAGTCGTGATCTACTGCCAAGATGGCGTCATACCAACAGGTACAGACGATAGCTGCTATTGATGATAATTTTCTGCTATGTGGAATCTGTTGTGAACTTTACAAGGTTCCTAAGATCCTGCCCTGTCTCCACATTTTCTGTGAAGGGTGCTTAACTCAGCTGGCTGACAAAAATGGTGGTCACACATTCAGCTGTCCGCTGTGCCGGAGATCATATGCTCTACCCCAGGACGACGTGTCCAATTTTAGAACAGACATCTTCCTGAGTGGACTAGTAAACGACAAACAAGGCGACGCAGTAAGTAAAACAAAGAAATGTGACGCTTGCAAGACTGGAGATGTTGTAAAGGTGTGTACTGACTGTCCGATGGCAATTTGCGAAATCTGTGTTCGGGTTCACAGAAATATTCCTTTGACTCACGCCCATAATCTCATGACCCCCGAAGATTATGAGAGTTCGAAGGTGAATGACCCAGCTTCTGTTCAACAACCAGTATATTGTGACAGCCACCCGAACATTGAATTAAAGATGTACTGTGTGACATGCCAAAAGGCAATATGTTCAGAGTGTGGGATGGTTGCACATTATGAACACAAACATAGATATCTGAAGGACTCTGCCGATGACTATGTAAAGGAGTTGAGTGGAATGGTGGAGAAGCTGAAAACAAAGTGCCAAGAAACCAAGATCAGTATGACTAAAATACAGGAGACGTCAGAGAAGCTAGAAAGTAACTATAAGAATGAGAATCAGAAAGTGAAAGAACATGTAGAGGAGATCACACAGCAAGTTAAAGTAGCTGGGCAAAGACTCCAAGAAGAAGTTAAACACATCTACAACCGACAGAAAACCAACCTGAATGCACAGTTCAAAGAATTAGAGGGTCTAGATAGTGACATCCATGCAGTTGAAGAGTATGCTACCAACTTCATGCAGCGTGGCTCACCAGCACAACTGATGTCATCAAAGACAGCCATGACAACACAAATACAGCATCTCCTGAAAACCAACACTAACCCTACACCAATAGAAAGTGGCTATCTGCAATTTAAGCCGTCATCAAATATAATTGATGCACAAACTATGGGAAAGGTGACAGACAAGCGAAGTGTATACGTGTTAGAGGGTATTCCACAGCCAGCCAGAACCAATGAAATAGTGCAGGCAACTTTACGTCCAAAGTTTCAATTAGAGTCAAGAATTGTAGCAAGTCATGTAAAAGCTGTATTGACAACACCTACTGGTGTTGAAGATGTGAAAATGATAGAGGCCAATGGTACATTTTTTGTTAAGCTTTCCTGCACACTAGTAGGGACGTATAAACTGTCAGTTACAATAGACAATGTACAAGTTGAAGCGTCACCAGTAATATTCCAAGTAACTGCACGAAAGGGGTTACTGTATAAATTTGGTGTGGGAGGGACTGGGGATGGGCAATTGATTAAACCATATGGAGTAACCCTGACATCACAATGCCATGTGCTAGTATGTGATTATGGCAACAACAGGTTACAGATATTTAATTTACAAGGGCAATACCTAAGGAGAATTCACTTCACTGATTTGGGTAAACCATTCTCTCCAAAATATGCAGTTGTGGTCGGTGGTAACATTTTTGTGACAGACGATATGAATAAACAAATAATTGTCTGTGATGAAGATGGGAAACTGGTCAGAGTTATCGGGAAAGGTGAACTGAATTCTCCTGTCGGTATTGCATTTAACCAATTGAATGGTCAACTTTATGTAGTTGATAGTGGGTCATTTTGTATTAGAGTTTATACTCTAGATGGGGTGTTAATGAAATCGTTTGGTGAAAAGGGAAACAAAAATGGGCAGTTTTCAAAGACACCAAACTGCATCACTATTAGCAAGGGTGGGCTTGTATATGTGGCTAGTGAAAGACAAGCCTTTTCATGTGTCTTTAACTCGGATGGTGAATTTTTATATCAGTTTGGAAAATTTACAGACCCAGAAGACATGACTACAGGGAAAGATGGCTGTGTGTATGTCAACGATTACCAGAACAATAGTGTCACTAAATATGATTTGAAAGGGGTCTTCCTTAGCTGCCTTGTAAGTCGAAGGGATGGTTTACACAGCCCCACTGGAATCTGTGTATTTGACTTTGAACCACTACCATTGATTATTATTGTTGATCATGGGAACAGCTGTATAAGAGTATACTCCCAATAAGATGTGTACACCTTCATATGGCACTTCATCTGTGTTGATGAAACATTGTGTATCAGTAAACCATTATTCAAGGTTGAATGTTATATTTGAAAGATTGGACAGCACATAATGAAATTACTGTTGGTCACTGCCAGAAATGACAGTATATACATATACATGATACAGCACACCTGATAAATATATAATGTGTGCATGCTAGGCAAGTTAAGGGGTCAGTGTTTTTATGATTCACATGCAGCTTTAACTTTTTTGTTCAATATAGTTCTGATTAATGGTTACATGTTACATGTATATTCATTGATTATAGTTATCTGAATAAACTATATATCAGTATATCTATCTATCTATCTATCTATCTATCTATCTATCTATCTATCTATCTATCTATCTATCTATGTCTGTCTGTCTGTCTGTCTGTCTATCTATCTATATATCTATCTATCTATCTATCTATCTATCTATCTATCTATCTATCTATCTATCTATCTATCTATCTATCTATCTATCTATCTATCTATCAGTTTCAGTATGATATGAATTCATTTCCTGTGTTTAATCAGGAATGGTTTTATCCCCAACTACAACCAAACAAAATGTAGCTTGCTACCCCATTTCTACACATTGCGAATGTGACATGTACAATGACTAGTTCAAAATCATACCTATTACCAATATATTGCTTTATTGATTGATCAATCAATCAATCGATCTGTTAATCAGTCAGTGAGCAAGATCTGTTGTCTTACCTTTTTGCAATTGACCTACCATAATAACAAGATTCACCATACGAAATCCAGTTCTCGAAGCAATAAATCTGTAGAGAAGGAATTTTGAAAGGCATAACACTAGAATACAATCTGTCAATCTGTGCAAACATGAATCATTTTTTTTGTAGATTATTTTAGCTCCTTGCGATTCAGAACCTACCTATTTTTCAGACATTTTTGTGGTCACTGATGTAGAATATAGAAATCTTTCACATACAGCTTCTATAATGACCTTTTAAATGTACATAAAACAAGACATAATGCTTCTAAGATTAAACGATAAAGAGGCTGAAGCTTTCCTCTTTTCTGAAACCATCCGAGCTAGACATTACTGCCCGTTTTATGTTGATGTTCACTGGCCTTTTTTTGGTACAGCCAAACAAACCAACAAGAAATTAAACTGTCAATGCCAGGCTTTCAGATAGCAATATTGACCATTTTTGAGAAATTTTGCCATTAAAATGAAATGAACTAACATACCGCCGAACAGACATCAAATGCAGACTTCAAAACATTGGTGGGTCCACATGTCTATGGGGTGAGATCACGCGCCAAACTAGAATTCCTTTATGTATTTTATTATAAGGATAAAATCGTCAATGAACGATAAAATAATTATAAAATTAACAAATAATGATAAAATAATGACAAAATACTTAGGAATTCTAATTTGGCGGTGATCTCACCCTATACATGTCTGCGTTTAGTTGTAATACCTGGTTTGCAATAAATGTTTTAATTCATTTAAACAAAATGTAGCAGTTTTTTTATTGGTTTCTGCGTCGCTGTATTAAACAGAACCAGTGAACGGTAACTTGAAACGGGCTGTACTATATTGCTGATGTTGTGAGTATACTGTAGTTGCTAGTTATAGTGACTATTGAATCGCATTTTTATCCATCTAGGCAGTTAATATAGTCGTACGCTCAATTAGGATTATATAAACATTGCTTGTAAACTGATTCCTAAGATGGCAACCCTTAGACCCAATCTGATTAAAATCCGATGTAGATGTCGGCTAATCGTTCATTGCTATTTTACCTTCGTTATTTTGCCTGAATTGACCTTCGTGGTACATGTTTACGTTTTTTATCCTGATCGCCTCCTCTACGATCAGGCTAAAAACGTAAACATGTACTACGAAAGTCAATTCAGGCAAAATAACGAAGGTAAAATAGCAATGAACGATTAGCCGACATCTACATCGGATTTTAATCAGATTGCCCTTAGACCATGGATGTGCCATTGGATCCTTATGTTGAGTTGGCTTCTCACCTGCCTTGAGGATAGAAATTTACATACCAGGACGGCACACAAGATCTACCAGTTGACACGTTAGCTCTGTGGCCTAGAGCCACTCTGGCTAGTATCCAGGCCCGGGACGAGGGTTCGACGCCTGCATGTGTCACTTTTCTTTCCTCAATTTCATTCCATTCCATTACATTACATGTATGTATAATTGCAGAGTAGTTTGGTGCGTCCACAGCACGGTGTACGTGTGATAGACGCATACTCCTGAATTACATTCAGGCCATTGTCCTATTTACAAGAGCAATTCCTCTAGTCTTTCCAAGTACTGTTTACAGATCACATACCAGCTTGGATGACTGTAGTAATATTCAGAAGGATATGACGCTGTTGTAATGTATGCCTGGAATATGCTAATGATTGACATACCACGACTCATATTATACAACTACACACACGTATGTTGTATTACGAGCTCTATGCACATCACTGTTATAACGTTATAACGAGCTCGAGAGAATATACATTGAAAACTACTCGTCAGAAAGGAAACTGGTAGATTTTAATTGTCTATTTTCATGAGATTGGCTCTGTTCATATCTTGGTTTTAATTTAAATTCGGCATTACTTTCTTGAGAATAAGCGTGTACACCATGACGGCAATCAGAGCATGTGAGAATGTTTAAATATTGGTGTTTGATTGTTAGTAGCCACTGAAACACTACTTTCAATAACTAATAAGTTTAAAGATATATTTTCATATTTTTGTATCTATCGGACATGTAATTAACATATTGAAATCAAAATAATTTATTCAATGTGACGATTATTGATGCTAAGGGATTACACATTGCTCAAGCAAAGTGGAGAGTGGCTTTGTATCGGAGAGCAAACTTGAGAAGCTATAAATGGTAGACGTTGACGTAAAGAGGACAGTAATTGCGTTGTCGCAAAGAGGGCAATAGTTTTACGACAATATAGACATCCAACACATGTCTAGGAAGTACTGAAGTACAATTTTGTAATCTATCGTGTATGCATATTAATGATATGATAATGTCGTGTGGTGAAAGTGTGTATGACCAGTGTGATTCATGTTTATACACTGACCCAAGTCGCAAGGACGACTGGTCCACAAACTGCAGACATTGACCACGTATCTGAGTCAACTCAACGATAGTATTAAAGGTGAACGAACGGAAGTGTTGAAAACAAGAGTGTTGACTACTATTGCACTGTGTGAACACTTGTTGCTCGTTTGTGTTTTTCTAATGGAAATAAGGCTAAATAAACTAAACGCGTTTCCAATAACAAGACCGATCCTCGTTGAAGCCGCCGACCCTAGACATTTTTTGTACATTCAAAATGGTACAATAGTGAGATTTTACTTCTTTTTCCGTTTCTTGTCAAAGTATTATCGGAATCATAATTCTTTTTTTTATTTTTGCCCAAAACACTATAGAATCGTGAATTGCTTGATATGTATTGTATTTGCAACGACAAGTCAAATATTCGTAGACGGACGGAAGAATTACTCAACACAACTTCCAATACGCCATAACTAAGCACTGGAACTCATTACCACCATCCCTCAAATGTATACATTCAAGAAAATCATTCAAAGAGGAACTAAGAAATTACATCGTATCTAAGACCTAAGGGCTTCTTTGTTTTGTTTCTGTTTTTTTTTTTTTTTTCGAGGGTTTGTATGTAACTTAGTGTATATATTTCTTACAGAAAACTTGTTTTCAGATATGTTTTTGTTTTATTCTAT
Organism: Glandiceps talaboti; assembly: GCF_964340395.1. Classification (NCBI taxonomy): domain Eukaryota; kingdom Metazoa; phylum Hemichordata; class Enteropneusta; family Spengelidae; genus Glandiceps; species Glandiceps talaboti. Next base: position 19,082,772 of record NC_135556.1, on the reverse strand, counting down.
TTTCTGTTTTGTAGTTTATATGTTGTGTGTCTAGGCCATTGGATTAAGACTAGTTCCACTGAACTATTTCCATGGCCCTCACCAGGGAGGGTGACCATGTAATATTAAATTATGTTTTTGTCATGTACACTTTCCCAGTCTAAGTTCTGTCATCCTTTTTGGTGAAAATAAAATGAATTATGTTGAATTATGTTGACCTTGGTAATAATAATAATAATAAACTTTATTGCAACCTTATCTATCATTTCAGATATCAGTATAGTACAATAAAGTAAAAAGAAAATGCTTGTATTGGTATATCGGGCAATATCAATATGTATGTATGTATGTATGTATGTATGTATGTATGTATGTATGTATGTATGTATGTATGTATGTGTGTGTGTGTGTGTGTGTGCGTGCGTGCGTGCGTGCGTGCGTGCGTGCGTGCGTGCGTGCGTGCGTGCGTGCGTGCGTGCGTGCGTGCGTGCGTGCGTGCGTGCGTGCGTGCATGCATGCATGCATGCATGCATGTATGTATGTATGTATGTATGTATGTATGTACTAGTATGTGTGTGTGTGTGTATGTATGTATGTATGTATGTATGTATGTATGTATGTATGTATGTATGTGTGTGTGCGTGCGTGCGTGCGTGCGTGCGTGCGTGCGTGTATGTATGTATGTATGTATGTATGTATGTATGTATGTATGTATGTATGTATGTATGTATGTACTAGTATGTGTGTGTGTGTATATATGTATGTATGTATGTATGTATGTATGTATGTATGTATGTATGTATGTATGTATGTATGTATGTATGTATGTATGTATGTATGTATGTATGTATGTATGTATGTATGTATGTATGTATGTATGAAATGGTTATAACAACGTATATCACAACCACATTATACGTGTCGACGTCTCCACCACGAGTAGCATACAGATTGATATGTTAGATAATGATTCCGTGATATATGATGCCATCAGTTTTCTTGTTATTTTGATATCAGTAGACTGTTGAACACAAACACATTCTTGAACGTTTCATAAATTGCACACCATGCATATTAAACTAGTTGAGGATTCAAGCCGTTCTGTACTGCTAAAATAATGCATATCTTCATACATGGCACATCCACTTTTCTCTCTCAAAGTTTCATTTTATTAGGAGTTATTTAGAAAACCGTATGTGATTCAAAATTCACTTTTCTCGTCGAGGTTATTGATTACAGTCATATTGTCTACAAGATGTAATCTGACAAGGTCGTCAAACCGTTCGGAATAATAGATTCATCATAACACGTACGCGTACATACGTGCGAATGCCACCATAGTAAATTAATCCAGGGCCCTGGTGTTTACCGGGAAATGTCGATGACTCGCTTTTAATCACGTGACATTATGATTACAATTGAATCTTTTGGTCACGTGACACTTGGATGAAACTATAAATTGTTGCTCAGGATAGAGACTGGCAGAAGATTTGGAGAAAGTCTGAATTTCATCACTGGACTGATACCAGCCAAGATTTTTGTACCAAACCCTATTTGTACGTTTTGACAGAAGCCTAAAATGCTTTCTATTGTCGCCAGACGTATGCTCACCAGATATGGTAAGTGATATTAATTTTATAATTTCAGCTGAACTTTGTCTCACTTTACACTTTTTAATTTGAATGTTCCATTTATTGTTTTCTTATAGACTTTTTTGATATCATAAATTGTTGTTTTTCCTTTAAAAATATGGAATGACAGGGAAATGTCTGAATGTAATTTTCAGGTTTATTTACATCGTATCTAATATGTCTTGACTGTAAACAAAGTCATTGTAAATTTGAAAAAAAAAATCATTTCATCATTGTTTCATACAAAAAAAGAATCTTCATCGAGTCGCATCCCTAGTATCAGATTAAGTGGACTATATACTTTGCAATGTCGAAATCTATTAAGATCTACACAAGTCGAATGCTGACTGTGATTCTGTCCCTTACTGACTGTAATGAATAGAAGACACATACATTATATGTTCATTTGTCGAGTTTGATTTAATTTTTTTTAAAATATGAAAAAGGAGATATTTTTCAATTTTCCAAACAGGGTGATACTTGTAATGTCCCATTCATTTTCTTTTAAGAATGTTGACTTGCAATGATAGATTATGTCGTCAACCTCTTAACAATTCTTCTCAGGTCATCAACCTCGTCTTTAGAAACAGCTGTGACATCACTATAGCTTATCATATACAAAATGTACGACTTTGTTATCACAAGTCAGTATTAGCTATTATGATGGAGTTGTTGTACAATGATACATTGCACAGTTGTTCGTGTATATTTCTATCAAGGATGTTTCGTACATTGTAAATTAATTAACATCGGACAAATTACTCAGCATGGTGTGCAAATTCAATACGTCTGTCATCTGTCCAGTCAACCACAAATCCAGTCGCCACATCCGTAGAATACATTACATACACACATTACATACATACATACATACATATACATACATACATACATACATACATACATACATACATACATACATACATACATACATACATACATACATACATACAAACATACATACATACATACATACATACATACATACATACAAACACGCACACACACACATACATACATACATACATACATACATACATACATACATACATACATACATACATACATACATACATACATACATACATACATACATACAAAAAAAGAGAAGCACACAAACATATAAACCATTATGAAATTCGATTTCGTAACGTGACTTTGATAGTTAATGTCTGTTTTCTTTGAATAGGTGTTGGAATTCCACGTCGGTTCTTCAACCAACTGGTTACTAGGAACACATCTAGTTCTGGTCTTCCCTATTCAACCACCACAGTTCTCCTATTGGTTGTTGCTGCAAGTGCTCTACAGTCTTTGGAATATGTAAGTTATATAAAACGATATTACTCTAAATCTTTTATAATTACAATTTTATCCAGTAGTATGTGAATGTATGATTGTAACTAGGCCTAAATACTGAGCAGACTTAGTAATGTATAATTGGTTTACGAATATTCCATGATATATTTAACAAGCGTTTAAACAAAAGTGGAAGAAAGGTTGCATAAAAATGAGTTATTACTATAAAGCTAGCTTCTTTTAAACCATGTAGCTGTAGAATAGAACATTAATGACAGTTGGTAAGTGACGACGTCTTTATTGATCTTTCAAACCCACATGATTTTTTTTAAAACACGCGTTTTGCGTTCAACGTTCAAGTCTTTCTTTCAGTAAAAATATCCTTTACTGCTACCATACATCAATTTTGGTTGCGTGGAGGATGTACATCTTATAGCTATGACAACATGTAATCAGACGATCAATTCATCTGACACTAATCAACCATGTATTGTCTATTAGTTTTCAGAAATGAACAGACGGTGTTCGGGATTTCCCTTCCGAACGGAAGGAAGTAAATGAACTGAGCACAAAAGGAGACGTGATCAAAGGAATACCAGTACCTATCATGTAGAATTATTTGATGGGATTGGAATCTTTTTGATACTATGTATTTAAAAATGGGAAGAATATTCAGTATGATCACGTGGATTGAGACTTTATGAAACTACATGTCAAACATCAATTTGTTATAAATGCAAATTACCTGTAAAGATGGTGTACATAGTACTTACTAGTAAGCTCATTACTTTAATTTCATAAAACAATGCAAAAACTGAAGTCATTTATTGTACTCCAGTGTTTTGTAATCTTAAACAACTTAACGTCTTCAACACGCGAAAACGTCGATACTTGGATGTAAAAAAGTAAAATATATTTTTTTCCCATTTGTCTAGGGACTCTCTACAGCTGTACGATATGTCGTCTTAGACAATGGTTGTCAGGTATCGATGTCAATATTATCATAAAGAATGTAAATATTGTTCAGGGTTACTGATGTATTTTTTATAACTTCCACAATATTTTCAAAATTCTACCAAAAAAATAAATAAAAACAAAAAACAAAAGACGGTGGACAAAAACTTACTCACCGCATGGGGCGCTAGTCTGAAAAGGCTACGCTATCCACTGGCGAGCACTTCTCAGGGGGAAAACGCACAATTATTCTTTCTCTATTATCATCAGAGTTTTGATTAATTCAACTCTTTATGCTGGATTGTTTTGCTTTTAATGTTTAAACTTTATAGAAATTAATATACTTGAGGGCTTATTGCTACCATAATAGTACTTATTCAAAATTATGTGTAGTTGAATTACAATAATGAAAAAGACTGGGTAAGCTTTCTTTACGCAAATGTACACCTGTAATGAATAGTGCCGAGTGATATTAAATAAAATTATTTCTTATTAGACATCAGTCGCTTGGGAGATTTTTTAAAAGTGTGTGCATGTGTTTGTTTGTTTGTGTGTGCGTTTGTCTGTCTGTAGTCTCCAGGTACTTCATCAATTGTTTTATTCAAAACATTCACCTCTTGATATCATTATGTGTTCAATTAGTTTAACAAAACTCACTCATGTTTTTATGCTCACATCTGAGCTTCACTCAGCCCACACAGTCAACTCTGTAACTTTGAACATTCAGGGTTTTTTCAAATCTGATATGCATTTCCTTTATTGCAGCTTTCAAAGTGATCTAAATCTAGATTCTATCCATGCATTTCAACTTTACTAGGAAATTCACATGAAAATGAAATATTATTCTGGTAATTGAGCCTTTGGTTTACTAAGAGAGACACAAACTAAAACTATTGTCGCAACATGTTGATACAAGAGTGATAAGCTACTGAATGGATGTTGGTTTAATCATAGCCTCAGTAGGGAGGTGTCGCAGAGTTTTATTGAGAGTTCCATGAACTTGAAGTGTACTGTTTTGGGACTTCCAATGTTTACAATATCTTGATCACAGGGTGATTAGAATCACACAACAGAGGAGCTACCATCCCCCACTTGTGTAAATCTACCACACTGAAGAACAATAGATTTAGTTTGCGTCTATCTTAGTAAACCGAAGGCTGGATTACCAGAGTCGTATTCTACTGATACAGTTTACAAAGCGTATGGTGTAACTGTTCTGCAGATATCCACTTGGTCCAGCAAGTCTCTGGATTCTTTCAAAGAACTTAATTGACCACGGTATGTAAAGAGGTGACGCTATCCTTCCTGATGGTGGATAGTTGGCTGAAATGAAATATAAAGACTAATCAGTTAAAATTATACAATTTCAGACAAAGCTATTCAGAAAGTACTGGTATATAACAATGGCCCTTTAGAATCCGTGGATGTAACAGAAGTAGCATGATATGACCTTCTGTAGTGTTAATGCTCAAGTTGGGAAACCTGGTTGTGAGGGAAAGGGAGAAAACTGATACAATCTACCTGGGTTCCCAAACATAGACACATTGTATCAGTTTTGCTCAAGTTGGGAAACTCTGGTTTGTGGGGGAAAGGGAGAAAACTGATACAATGTGTCTATGTTTGGGAACCCAGGTAGATTTTCAGGACCATAGCAAAACACTGTATAGTTTTTATCTTGCTAATGTACCAAGATTGAATGAAATTATTCAGTCCATCACAGAGAAAAGTGTAGACATTCACAGCACAGATTTACACATGTGACTTCAAATGTTATTTGCCCCTCCACAGCTGCTATGAAAGAATGGAGCCCGATAATATCGCCCTCTAGTGTCTCACTAGTGTAGAATGTTTGAATGAAACTAAGAAGTGCATGGTGGAGAAATGTCTAGACATTCAATATACACACCTGCACTTGTCATCGTCATAGTCGTAGTCCAGAGAGTCATGTCTTACCCTTTATGACCCTATTTGATGACAGAGTTCCACATCTGTCTACACACATGACACAAAACATTACTGACTTCAAAAACTTTCCTGTTGAGGTCTTTACAGTGCTTATTACTCATCAAACAATACAACTCTATATTTTAATGATTGTACTTACTCAGCATTCTTCTGTACTCTGTAGAAATACTCTACATATTCTGATCTACCAAGTAACTCAACAAAGTCTTCGTCATGGGTGATAACTACTAACTGGAAATTACGTTGACGTGACCGACTCTTAATGATACTGTAGACAAAACAAAACATATCTCAATACAATAATGCATGATAATATTACCAGGCAGTTCAAAAATTAATGACAGAAGTAACAGTTATGGATTTTTACATAAAATTTTGATGTGCAAAATTCACTATTTTAAATCTTATATCATTGATAATATGCCATTGTAATCAATATACCATAGAATAATTTCCAAAAATGCAAACTTTCTTACAGAAAAGAAACCCAAAGCCAAAGGCATCATAAATATTGTTAGCCATATTGGTAGCCATGGATACTTACTCCACTAGTGCATATGCCAAACTTTCAATGTTTTCTCTATCTAGATTAGTAGTTGGTTCATCTAAGGCCAAAATACCACAGTTGATACAAAAAGTCTCAGCAAGTGCCAAACGTATGATTAATGATGCCAGCACCTGTAAAGTAAAATAAGTATTATTAGCCTGAATTAATATTAATACGAATTGACATGGATTGACCAATTACTTTTAACCAATACATACTATTTCAGCTACTATGATATATCTTTCTGTTTACACAGAGAAATAACATAAGTACATGTAGTCATACAGACGAACTTAGGCCAGAACAACCCTTAATAAAATTTTTACACTAGTGTGATGCAATAGCCTCATCAGTGTGCAACTCACTGTGTGCCACAGAATTAGTGACAATGTTCTTGACACACCACTGATGTACAGCAATGTCTTGTAACCTACCAAAGTTTAGTGTTCCCCTCTTCCTCACTATGAGTTGACTCAAGCAAACCTAGTTTTAATCATTTTGTATCTTTCATTTGAGCATCACACTGACTAGTGAGCAGGTATGCCTCAGAACATTCCACTTCAAAAGCAGCAAGCAGTGTGTAGGAACCATGCCACTAGTGTTAAAAGTAATTCAGTATAACAATTTTTGTAAAACAAAGTTGGCATCGATCTTGACAGAAAATTAGAAATGCAATACACACAAGAATGCCGACACTGATCAGCTCATTTTTATTTACCTTCTGTCCTGCACTACAGCGCCCTCTCATATCCAAGGCAGTGTCTCCTTTGAGCATAACAACCTGCAACAAAATATAACATGTAATTGAGTGCATCGTACAACTAACAAATGCAACACTATACTGCAAGTATTCACAAAACCTTCTAAACTGTACATGATGTATTTGAGAAGCTGCTCACTATTTCACTCCTTTGCATCTGTCCCATACAAACCAATGAACAATTTTATTGAGTATGATACTAGTCAAAATTATAGACTGCTGACTGATAGTAAAACATAGTTTATGGGTGCCAAATTCAGCAGTTTAGAATCAATAGAAAATGAGGTACATAAAGCAGACTGATTTTTACATTTTTTTCAATTGATATACTATAACATTTACGTACTCTGTAATGGTAGGTTCTTCTTGTGCTACTAGAAGCTCCTTCCTCATCAGATCTGATCTCAATTGCATCAATATCTTGAAAGTAAGGGGAGGAAAGATATCACAAACAAATACTTAATACTGAGCTTGTTTTTACCAGTACATTATTTTTATAAAAGAGAACACGCAAGACACAATTAGAATAACAGCAGAGTTAAAAATACGTTTTAACAAAAGTTGCTGATCAAGGCTCGTATGTCACTTTTGTCTAAGTTTATTTAAATGCCAGCTCTGTACTTATAAGTGAATGAAACAAACACTGTTTTACCCTGTTCCTGGTTTTTATTGAACAGAGTGAATTCATAAGGTATCCTTCCGCTTTAACAATTAACAAGTCCAAGTGGATTCTTACCAACAAGACAATGTGATGTGATATGTTTTGCCCTATTGATAATAGTGTTGCTATTTTAGGCCTGATTTGAACATTTCATTGCAAAACCTAGAAACTTTTTGATGTTTCAACTATAGCATCATATCTATATCAAGAGTTCAAAGGTCAAATCACTAATGCTTCTGCTACTCTATTGCAGATAAAGCAAAAATTGACATGAAATTTGGAATGGGTTCTGAAGGCTGTAACATCAATCAATCAATCAATCAATCAATCAATCAATCAATCAATCAATCAACCAAACTATCTATCAATCAATCAATCAATCAATCAATCAATCAATCAATCAATCAATAAATCAATCAATCAATCAATCAATCAATCAGAACATTTCTAGAGTGCCTATATCCAATATAAAGTAAAGTTCAGAGGTGCTGTACAGATATATAATGAAAACTTTTGCAAATTAGTATGTTTTAAGGTCCTTCCTGATCAGTTTTATAAGAATATAGAAATGAAACCAGATACCATTTCCCCTGTAAGTGTTCCTCCATAGTTCCCGTATTATCTTGTTTATTTCTTCCATTTTCATAGCATGGTATTTCATAATAGCCCTGTGAAACACAGAATAACTTTTAACTCTCAGAAGTACTTTACCTTGGATATCACAAACAAAACAAAATTGATAAATCATAACTACTAAGTTCTAGGGTCAGACAACAACTAATAACTACATGTACAGACTGATGTCTGCAAGCACAAATATATACAAGCGACCTATCGGTCAGAATAGCTCCGCTGGTTTTTTTTTAATTTAATTTTTTATTTTGGTGACATGTAGAAGTGGTTCAGGTCTTCAGCTCTTCACTATGCAGTTTTGTTTTAGCGATGCAATAAAGTGGTTAGTGGTTTCATATGATGTCTCACTATAAAACACATTTTACACAGAAGTTGGTAATGTATTGTACTTTTATACCATAGTCACCATTTTATGACAAAAATCTACTGTTATGAAAAATTGCACAAAATTTCAGAAAAAAATGACTGGGAAATGCACACAAGAAAAAGAAAAAAAGAGGATTTTGAGGTTGGCTATAAATAATTCCAGTGTCTTACAGCTGTAACCCTGGAAAATTTTAATGATGAATGAAATAAACTAGGGATCTAAAATAATTTTGAGGCAATTTGAATTTCAATTTTCTAACAAATTTACAAAGTCAACAACATTCAACTTGTACTAGTTGTGGTAGATATATATAGGGAAGAAATGTATTAATCGCCATCTTAGTTTCCGTACGGCGACAATCTCAAGTACCCGGAAGAGAGTCATTCTCAGCCATACGTTACAGTGGTAACACTCGTTCATGTTGGTTACCTTTCACAAAGAAAACACAACGAAATGGTTGAAATGATCTTTTTTTAATTTCTTTTCATCACAACAACAAAATCTGCGTGATCAAAAGTGTTGTAAACTAAACCAGAAAGAATTATCGGACTGGCTAAACTTCCCGATGAACTGGAGTAAGGTCCTACTACTTCCAAGTAAGCCTCGATAGTACTATAGTACGTGAGAAAATCGTCTCAAACTAGCGATACAACTTTCAAAATATAACTTGACATGTCTTCATTTGTTAGAGTTATACAATTCAAGACGGGTTTTCACTCGAAAACAACAATTCTGTGAATAATGACACTCTGAACGCAGCGATTTCTCGGACGATGTTACCGTGGACTGTAACGTATGGCTGACAACGACTTGCTTCCGGGTTAGTCCCTCGTGCATACGGGTGGATTGTCGGCGATTAATACATACATCGTCTGATATTTTAATTCACAGTGTTTCTTGTGACCGGCGCCTGTCAGCAGACTCTGCCATTTTTTTCATCATTCCATTGTATTTAAACCTTGTACTTGACATTTCGCAATATTTATAATTCTCAACAAAATACCTCAACATGCCTCACTTCGCTCGTACTCAAAGCAGCCCCGCGCGGTATGATCACTGACACTGATGACATGATGAGAGAGAACCTTTTCGGATTTACATGTAAAACGGGGAAAGATACGCAAAACATAATGCAAAGTCTGAAGCCAAATTAAAGTTGTAATTATTTTAATTATTTTTACTTGCCAAATATTTGCATTTTGGAAAGGCAAGACACGTTCATGTCGTTTAACTTTACATGTGAACTGTCGGCCATAACTTCAACCGCATGCCTGGCATGCCCTTCCTTACGCAAGTTGTCTGAATTCTGGTTCACTGTCATTCCAAATTGCACGACAATATAGAATTAACCACAAGTTACGTGTTATCTGAAAACATCACACTTTTATAGTGGGTCTGAAGTGTGATTTTAGTGAGTACCAAGAACGTCCTGTGTTGATACTCAAGATACTTGATGTGGAAAATCGCTCGGTCAAATGAGGTCACCTACAGCTTCTGGTCGAATCAGGATAGAGTATGCAAATGAGGATGTTGCGGACTGGCTGATTATGTAGAAGGGTGCAGAATTGGATTTGAAGTTTACAACCCGTTTCGAACAAATATTTGTCATTTGGGCGCCCAATGCGTAGAATTATGACTATAGCACATATTACATTGCTTGTTTGACGTCAATAGTGTCTTTTGAAAAGTGGCAGTTTACTTAAAGTCTCGTCGACTGATTTCCAATATGGCGTCGGTCATTATGCTCATTAACATATTCATTTTTTTTTTCAAATTACAAAAAAAAAATCATAAAAAATAAAAATGAGGATGTGCTGACTTGAAATTAACAAATCTGAGTAAGCTACCCCCTGCGCATCAACACGCCAGATATCAAAGCAATCTAATAAGAGGTTTTCAAGGAGTTGATGAAAATGACATTTTATGAAAAAAAATCATAAAAAATTGAAAATGGCACAGATCAACTTGGCATGAACAAATCTGAATAGCCTCCCCCCACGGAACATGCACACCAAATATCGAAGAATTCCGACTGTCACTTCCGGAGTAGATAGTAAAAATATAAAAGTTTGACGGACACCTATGATTCACTCTACTCTCTATACCTCAATACCCACCTATACCTAAAGCTACGCTTTCAGCTTTCGCTGACAGCGGAGCTAAAAATCATCAGGAAATATCTCTATTTTAAGTTTTAAACATTTATACTTTTCTGCTGTAGTAACTTTCACATGCATATAGTAAACTTTTCCAATAACACACTTTTGCTAGCCTTTGTTTACGGTGCTGTTGAGATACATCGTTAGCTGATCGTACAGGGCTAGGGAGATACAACCAGCTAATGATGTATCTCAAGTTCTCAACAGTGCTGTAAACAGGCTAAATCTTTGTCAACCTGATACTGCAATGTTAACAGAGCGAAAGAGAGTCAGAAGTTTTAGAAACCATTTGCGTTGAGTTTGTTGAGATCATCCAGTTTTCATTTACGTTATTATAATCACTCTTACATCATTTACGTCATATACAATGACCAGATTTTTCACTTTTAGAGTTTTCAATCCAATTCCTGATATTCACAATCTAATAATAAAGTTGATGTATATTTGGAATGAATGAAAAGAAACACATACCTGTCTAATGCTTTGTGATACTTGTCTAAGTCACTATTAGCCAGCTGAGTTGTCTGGTTTGGGGGAAAAAATTATCAATTTATTGTGAATATTACAAAAATTACATACTTATCGTGTATTTTTACTCCTGCCCATACATATAAAAAGGAAAAGTCACATTTTTAATAGCTTAGTTCAACTGAATTTTTACATCATTTTACATCAATATGCATAATCTTGTTAATCTCATAACAAATTTCATTTGACAACTGACTCCTAAGATTAATCACATTATCTCTGTTTCTCCTCATAACAATACAATCTAAGTATGACAATTCACTTACCCTAAGTTTTATCATCTTGTCTCTGTGTTTCAGTTCAGCATCTCTGTACATATCACTATTTAATTCTTTCTTATACATCTTCATTTCACTGTCTTCACGGACTTGTTGGGCTGCAGCACGTGATTTCTATTAAAGATGAATATATAAACAAGTATGTCAAAATATACACAAGGCTTGTTTGCTCTGTTTGCATTTTGGTATCAGATATTAGGTGGTCTAGTTCACTGTCATTATGCATTAAGAATATTTTGAACCCCCCCCCCCCCCCATCTACATAATACTAGCAATTGCAAATTTCAATTCCTGCAAAGGGTGTGTGTGTGTGTGTGTGTGTGTGTGTGTGTGTGTGTGTGTGTGTGTGTGTGTGTGTGTATGTATGTGTGTGTGTATGTATGTATGTATGTATGTATGTATGTATGTATGTATGTATGTATGTATGTATGTATGTATGTATGTATGTATGTATGTATGTATGTATGTATGTATGTATGTGTCTGTGTGTGTACATGTCTGTGTGTGTACATGTCTGTGTCTGTGTGTGTGTGTCTCTGTATGTCTGTGTGCAGGGGTTCCTTTGCAGCAAAAGTAGAGATTATATAATGAAACGTTAGTGATAATTTCAAAAACATCAAAAATACTTTAGCTTGTTTATACATTTCATTTTTCCAGGGTTTGAGAATATCTTTGTATTAATTAATGACAATACCACCTACATTTCAATTTCCCCTTCACAACCTAAATATGTATTTTCTAATGAGATGTCAAATGAAAGCAACAACATTATCAATACACTAACCTGGTTATACAAGTCTTCCTGTTTCTGGAGGAATTTCTTTTTTTCAGATTTTAAAGTCCTGTGATCATAACCACCTAATTTGTCTCTCAATTCAACAATTTGTTTATCAACAGCTGCTATCTCATCTTGTCTCTTTCTCAACTGTAGATTATCCTGTAATTCTCTTTCTTTGACCTTTACGACAAAACATCACAACAAAATGTTGTAAAAACCAAAGTGTTGTAAAAACCAATGTAAAAACCAGATATTATATTGAAATAAAACTTGTGAGAATTATAGTGAAATGGGGGCTAGCAAATTTCATACGCAGTTTCACGCTCACTTTACCATTTTCTACAAAGTGAACGTTGCACACTTACATGCACTTTGTCAATTTCAGGACCCTTACATACCTGATTGTACATTGTACTTTCTTTATGAATAAGCCTTGAATCCATATACTGAGATTAAACGCATCATTTCGCAGGTAAAAAGTAAACAGTGCACTGTAATATTGAAACTGGAATTTTGTTTTTAATAAATTGTGGTGGTATCATTATTTAAAATACCAGGTGTTGATTACAGTGTGGCACACATAAATGTTATAATACTTTATACTTTAACAATGTGAGCTTTAACACAATGCATTCCAACACTGTATTTTATGACTAGGAACCCTGACATGAACTTATAACAACACAATACCACACCCTTAATACTACCTAGGAAGAATACAATCCATTGCAGCCTCTGTACACTCACAGGATTAAATCCTTCACACAACACCTCTATCCTACCAGGTTCCCAAATTATACAACATGGTTGATTGAATGGTTCAAATCTAGCCAGAGGACATCAGCCATTCAGGAACAAATGACAACAACAAGACTCAAACCGGCTACAGATTCCCAGCCAACCACTCTCACTGCTCAACCATCATGACTCCACCAAGTTGTAGCCAATGTCTTACCTTGTGTTCATTCAATTCTTTATTTAGTTTACTGATCTTACTGGTAACAGTCTCCTTCTTGTCTTCAATGTCTTTCATCTTCTGTTGTAATTTCTGCAGATTCTCTTGTCCATCTTGTAATGCTTCTTTCTTTCCCTCGGATATGTACCTATGAAAATATCAATTTATTCATGAATTATTTCTCAGTCTTATTCTTTCAAGTTGGAAGTTGGAAGTTAAAAACTTCTTGTTAATACCTGAAATAGAATTTGACCACCTAGAAGCATTATGAAAATAATATTCATATGATTTCTTGGTTAAAACAATATTCCACTCACTATATGGATTGAGATACTGGTAACTTGGAAAGGGTTTACAGTATGTACAATGCATAAAGGAAGCATTTCAGCTACTTGCTCTATTCACTTAGAATGTTCATATCAGGTGTAAAATAACAATGTATTGACTGTTAATTATCAGCTTAGTTTGTGGTCTCTCTAAATGTACTCTATCTGTAAACAATGTTTACTCATTGGGAAGGGTAGACCCTAGCTGATGAATGAAGTATCAATCAAAGTCGTTCATAACTCTAATTGTGACATAGTTTGGTTTCGTCTGCTGGCAACATCGTTTACAAATTCAGTACATTTAGAGTGACCACTACTGGGTTGATAATTAAACACTTTTATTTTACACCTGATATGAAGGTTATTAGTGAATGGGGCAAGTAGCTGAAATGCTTTAGTTATCCATTATGCATTATATATTGTCTAAAAAAAATATAAGGATTGGGGTTACTTACTTATTTATTTCTCTTGTATAGCTTCTTACATCGTTTCCTTTATTTTTCACTTTATCAATTTCTGATTTTCCTCTCTCCAGCTCTGCTTCTTTCTTCTCTGTAACATCTCTCTTCTGGTCTTTTAAATTATCTAGTCTCCTCTATGAGTAGTATGGCAAGTAAATATATAAAACAGAATAATGAGAATCACCTTAATGGATCCTGTGTTTGAAGTTAATGAGTACAAAGCCTTGTCACAAAATAATTGTGAGTTGTCCAAAGCAAATATTGGGTTTGCACAATATTAGTAATAGATCTTATAATTACATGACCAAGATAGGGATCTAATTACCTACAAGTAACCTTTCACTTGTTCATGCTGGCAGGCTTTGATGAGCTGTGTGTTTGTTGGCTTTACTGCTAGGTGGTAGAGGTTAACAAAGCCTTTTGACTTGAAAAGGCAAAACATTCATTACTCATAGGTAATTGGAACCATTGGTTGTGTAACAAAACTTATCTATTAGATATCCACGATATCATTTGGGTCAAATAAAGTTTTTCATTAGTGTAGCCATCCTTTCCACACCCAAAATGTCCATCCAACATAAGGTTTAAGTCTTCACTATATAAAGTTGATGATGCTATGTCTATTACCTCTTATGACACACTATCTATCTAATGAGTATAGTATTGAGCTGTGTTAGCACTCTCACTCAAACAAGGGCACATTACTTTTGTTTTTAGAAATCTTTGTTTTCAGTAATGAAATGTAAGGAAATTTCATCCCAACTGGCATCCACAGAGTTAGTAACTGGATGTCTTCACAACTTACCTCAATAGGAGTCAACTGCTCTCGGGATTGCTGCAAATAATAGGAAAGAAATAATCTAAGTTGTTTTTGTTGTTGTTACAATCAGTACTTCTTTAGCAAAGATGATTTCACTATTAGCAATAGTTCTGACAGGATACCGATTATACTACCTAATAAATCTTGAACAATAAACCATGAAATACCTTATGATCATATATCAGTGCTTAGAGATTTTCAATTAGTTTTTTTAGCACACTTTCATTCTCATGTTTTACCAATTTGACAAAAAATGTCTCTTTGGGGAGTATGTTTTTCTATTGAAGGAAAGAAGTCCAGTGGTTTTATTTGTTCCTTAATCTAAGATGAATATGCAAATTGTTTGCATACATCTCCGATGATGTCATGAATATGCAAATTGTTTGCATACATTTTGGATGATGTCATGAATATGCAAATCATTAAATCTAATCAACATTACAGGCATTTTGACTTCATATATAGTGTTACTCATCTTATATCTCACCTCTATTTCTCTCTGACATTCTTTGTTCTCAGACACCAGTTCTGCTTTTCTATCCTCTAGCTGTTGCCTTCTTTGTAACTCACTGCTTAGTTTCAGTTTCTCATGTGTAATACTGTTAACAACACCTTTCAAGTCCTGTCAAGGGTGGACAAAAATTTAGTACGAATTCTAAACGTTTTGGGTTTTAAATCTTATATGCAATAGGAGACAGTAGTTTGACCACGATGACTTAACTACAGTTGTAGTTTGAAAACTACTGACTACAGGTTTAGGTATATGCTAATGACAATGCTTTTTTTAAACATGGTATGTCTTGTGTTTGCACTATATGCACATCGTAATGTTAAAATCTCTGAATCCCCCCTTGACTATATTGATAATGTAATGGCTTTCCCACACTGACATCCTTTTAATACAATTATCACTGCTGGCACAGACCCATAATAGCACATTACAATAGCCCTAGACTTCCTTAAAAGCATAACAATCCAGCGCAGCATCTGTAAGCACTAAGCACAAATGATTAAGTATTCACATTGCAATCTATCCTACTAGGCCCTCAATTATACAGCTGGGTTGACTGAGGCACAATTGTGTCTCAAATCTTGCCCAAGGACTTTAATCATTCAGAAACAAACAGCAGCGACAAGACTCAAACCTGCACCATGTATATATGGCAAACCAACCACTCTAACCATTTGACCACGATGACTTAACTACAGTTGTAGAGTCATAATAAAAGAAACAATCTATGTACACGTCACCTAAGATGGGGTTCATTTCTAAAAGTGAGGAATCAAGTGACATTGCAAACCTTGACACTGATAAGAAGAACTATCAAATGACATTGTAAACCTTGACATTGATAATAAGTCTTCTCTCTACATAACATACTCTGACTACTTACCTGTAGAGCTTCTGATTTTTCTTGGATTGCCTGTCTCTTGTGATCCAGATTTCTGTTCACTGTATCACTGTCAACAAAGTGGAAAGTAAATAATTTATTCCTAAAACCAGGGCTGGGCCACTGGGCTGGACTCTTGGATTGGTGTTTAATTCCAACTTCATTTTTTTATCATGATTAACTTCAGCATTGTGTTCCCAGGAATTAACATCCATTTGCTTTTGACTGAGGCACCGTAAATAATCATTACTGTGTGTTGTGTTGTGTTGTGTTGTGTTGTGTTGTGTTGTGTTGTGTTGTGTTATGGAGTGTTGTAAATGAATTATAACCTTTAGACTGGTCTAAATGGGTTTTTATGTCCACTATCGACAAATTAAAGATAACAGCAATGAAGTTTTCAAAACATGGCCACTGTTTTCACACAGTAAGTATCCTCATGTCACAAACAATCAGGTTGTTATCACTACTTCAGTAACTTACAGCTCAAGTTCAAGTTCTTTCTTCTCTGCATCCACTTGTTGCATAGTGCGTCCAGAATCTGAAAATACAAAATGTCATATGTTAACATGTTTACAGTAACTTACAATTCATCTAAATATTAAAATGAAATTACGTAAGATTTTTTATAATCAAACTTTTCATTTTAATTCAAAGATGTCAAAATGAAGAATAATGGAAGACTTGTGAATTTTTGATGCTCAAATGGTTAGAGTGACTGTCAATCAAAAAAAGTTATTGTTACAGTAAGTTTTTATAAGTTACTTTTTTTTTCTTTTTTTTTGATTGTCTTGGAATTTTCGATTAACCAGGTGGTGCCTCACTGCCAATGTTTCATTCTGAACAGCTGAAGTCCATGGGGACTTATCTGAAGTCTTGTATAGTTTTCTGTTCTAAATACTTACATTGTGTCTAAAAGCTGCAACTGGATCATTTTTACAACTATTTTATTAGACATAATGACTCATTCCTATTATCGTACACCCATCACTTGCGGGTAAACATATTTGTGTAGCTGTACACATGATGAAATATAAAATCCAATCGAATTGATTTTTAGATCTGCACTCTAAAACCAGTGCACCCAATGTGATTGAGATTTCAACCTATTACTGTACTACAAAATCAACCTCTAATTTAGTGAATATATTACAGGTCGTCTGATCGAAAAAAATAATCCAGTTACAGCTAGTACAGTTTTAAGTTACTTAATATTTCTGCAGTTTCAATTCTGATAATCAAAGCATAATTCTTACCACCTCCAGTCAGCTTAGACTGCTTCTCTACTATCTTCCTTTCCAGTCTTGTAATCTCAGCTTGTGTTTTATCAATCATCTGTGCATCAGGTTCAATATCCTTGGCAGTACTTTCATCAACTTGTAACAAAGAGAGTCCATCCTCTGACTGTCAAAAGAAAGACAAACAGGTGTAAAATACACTGAGAATACCAGATGGGACAATCATCAAGATCCCAAGAGATTTGCATCTTTACAATGAACAAGTAATATAGCATGCGCAAGCCAAGTTGTGTGCCTTCGGACAGAAAATACAGGATTTATACCTTGATTTTTCCATGTCATAACAACAAGTGCCTACGACATAGATTCAGCAGTGCTCAAAATATGAATCAAAATGTTCAGAATCACTATTACTTTCACCATTTTTGCTTGAAATAAGTTTGTGTGTATAATTCTATTATTCTAAAATATTTCATGTCATTCAGACACAGTTGTATATCTACTCATTTCTGTGTAACCTGTGGTACCAACCTCATTGATATCCTGTCTTAACTTCTCTACTTCGCTATTTAGAGATGACAGCTTGGACTTCAGTGATGGAATATCTTGATCTGACAGCTTCTTCATCTGTAGAAGTTGAGATATATAAATTAAAGCTAAGACTATTTACAACTTTTACAACTTCTGAGTGAATATTTTGAGTAAATCATCAAGGATACCACAGTAAAGTATGTTAGTAAATCTTTTCACCCTTCTCTCTGTATGTTTTATTTGTTACCCTATCCTTGTCAATGTGTGGGTTGTTTGCATGTTTCAACTCAGAATTCATGGCGTATCTTCCAGTATGTCCTGAAAGTATTCTATAAATATCGTTTGTTTTATATAGATGGGTACAAGTATGTCACAGGATCATCCCCACACACACACACACACACACACACACACACACACACACACACACACACACACACACACACACACACACACACACATACCCTCTCATATATCACTTTCTCACTGCAATATTTTGACATTATACAGTTTAAATGACAACATAAAATAAACTTATACAAACACAAATGAACTTACAGATTGTTTGACTGGTTTGAGTTGGATCATAGCATTCTTCCTATTTTCTTGTTTCTCAATTTCATTTTTCTTCTTTGTCAAATTCTCTGGCACTCTTCGTAACTTTGATTGCAACTATAAAAAAACACACCCAACAACATGATTTAAAATGCGCACATGTATCAAAGTATCTTTTTTTTCAAAGTTTGACTGGATCAGCTGACATATATTGTAATGTCATGACATTCAATTGATATACACTAAGTGTCCCTAGTCTGATTATGATGATATCAATCTCTAGTGGCTAGCATCATTGCTTTTTTACTCAAACTATTTTCTAGCCTTTCGCCCATTTCTTAAAAATTTACATTACACATTTATAGTTTACTTTTCTGTTTTATGATGGTGCTGTGCTGCCCTGTGTTCTGTCCTGTCCTGTCCTGTCCAATCCCCTGTCATGTCATGTCATGCCTATTCAATGTCCTATCCTGTCCTGTTCCATCCTCTATCCTGTCCCCTGTCCTGTGATGTCTGATCTCTGTCCTGTCCTGTCGTGCCAATTGATGCGAAAGGCACTGCTGTTACTGTACTTTTTCTTACATCTTTCAACCATAACACAGTTACAAATGACAATTTCTACTCACAGTCCAAATCGTTTGTTTCAGTGAGTTGATATTTTCATTTGTACCTATGAACCCAGAATACATGAACATTCATTCTCACAGAACAGATGGGTTACACAAACTTGCATGTAGCTGTACACCCCAAAGTGACGGCAGTCCTGTATATTTAATATGCTGGGTGAATACTTGAGACATTATTTTTTGTAGTAAAATTTGGAACATACCTCTTCAATAAGTTCCAGTATTTCCTGTTCCTGTTCAAATTTACGATGACAGAGTGGACATCTTGGATCATCTTTCTGAAGATCTCTTGTGTATCGACCAAACAAGTGTTGACTGGCCTTCAGGGCACCTTTCTCACTGTTAATGTTTGTAGAGAATCAGTAGTAATTCTGTACCAAAACGGTTTGAATCTCTGACAAGTTTTGCACATTTTCTATAACATGTATTCTAACAATTGACAGTACATCAAACATTACTCCAAGTCAGTGAGGTGATGGTAATAGGAAACATTGTGCATAAATCTTACCACTTCAATTGTAAATTGTATTTATTTATTTTTTTTAAATAAAAAAAAAATTGTATTTTGGATCAAGCTGTACACAAATTCTGTATTTATGTTATGTCTTATGAAGTATAATATTGTACTTTGAACACCAAACAACTTACTCTTGTAAGTTTGCAATTGAAGTATCCAAATCGGACAACTCTTCATCAAAGTTCTGACTTCCAGAAACCTCAAATAATTTGTCTTCATAACTTCTGAATTCGTCTTCTTTCTGTTTTAGCTGGTCTCTGCATGAAGATGGAAGGTATATTCACTGGGTTATTAAAGTAGATCTTGAACTGCCTTGAACATAGGGTGTGTTTTGATTTAAAAGATATATGTATACATAGTCAAATCAGGTGATTAGAATATTACTGAAGAACTATTCATATGATCTGTTCTAAATTTCTTTCAAATTGAAAAAATATACATAAAATCATTCGTCAAGCAGTATTTTTGTTGAGGGTGGTAACTAGGTAAATCTACCAGTTTCTCAAAAATTTTACTGGGTTTTGTAACCAAAATTATGGTTCAGTATATCAAAAACTATGCTACATTTATCAGTTTTTTTCCCTTCCTGTTAATGGTGTGCCCAAACCTTAGCAAAGGGTAAGTCTCATTGAGTAGGTCAGAAAAACAAGGGTAAGTTTCATTGAGTAAGTCAGAAAAACAAGCGGATACTTTTGGATGAACACTGAGGGCAGTCATCCTCTTGACAAAACTGTATTCAGTGATAAACATCCTTTTTGAATTAACATTACATACAAATGTTTCAGCTCACAAAGAACATATTTAGTTTCTAAAAATTGCTTACTTGATCATTTTTCGCTGTTGTTCTTTGGCACTAAGTTCATTCCTTTTCCTCTGCATACCTCTTTCAGATTCTTTCACTACTCTACTCTGTTGTCTGTGAAAGCAAAATAAAGATTTGACCTGAAGAAGTAACTTTTTTTTTATGATTATATGCTTTAGGCTACATTTTTTAGTCTCTCATTTCAAAAGATAAAGTTACGTAGCTTATAGCATTGTGTACTAGTGATTACTTGCATCTATGCATGCATACAATAATAAGCACTGCAGGCCAATACTGAGAACATCATTGCATAAAATGTATCCGTGTGCAAATGAGAATGGGATCGTTCAATGCACATTCTGAAACTACATGAATGCAATTCTATTTTTAAAAATTTGCTGTTCAAGAAAAACGTATGTAATGAATACAGAACTCTATGATGTGCGAGTGTCAGTTACAGTACTTGAGGTATTTGCACTTTACTTGTACTGTACCTGCAGTTTTCTGTTGTACAGACACAAAGAACACAGTAAGTGAGTAAGCATTTATGTGAATACCCAGAGTATATCACACTGGCACCCCAAGCATCATGGCCCGCCATGGGGGTTATGTCATATGACAAGTATATAATGACCGTTACAAGTCATTCACTTAAGTTTAAGATGGACTCCAATCTCTCCATTGCACCTGATAACAGACCTACAGTGATCAAACTTTTCAGCATTTTGACTAGATGGTATAACTGTGTGTAAAATTTCAAGCAGAAGTTAAAGTGAGAAATAGTGTCACTTACATTAAATATTCTGACAAGGCAGCTCTGACATGTTGAGTTGGGAAATGACCCAATAAATGTGTAACTTCATCTTCATGTTTACTCCTCCTGTAAAATGATTACAAATTTGTCAAAATGCAATGTTATCGGGAATGAACCTTTCATTTTTTCAAAGTAATTGTTATTCATCATAGCCCACTATATAAACTAACTTTTAATTGTCCAGTTATCTTTATCTCATTCTGTCTTAAAGTGGATTTACTTACAATCTTTTCACCTCCTCTTCTTTGGTTCTCTTGTCCCTCTGTAGCATTTCAAGTTCAGCTCTTGTACTTGACTGCAGGGTCATAATACTCATTTCTTTACTGGAAAGGCAGAATATGCAAAAATTATGAACCAGTAGCAACTTTACAGCATCTTTATAGCACCCTCCTCAACACATAACTGGACCTTTGATTGGACATATGCCATAACACTTTCATATATGCTGTCTAATATAGTATTCTTCACCATTTAATTAAATACACATTTCTTCATTAATGGAAACAACATAATAAGACAATGAATATTTTAACTTCATCTTGCAAACAAAACATCACACATCACTTCAATAAATGGTCTTTTATTTCCAATAATGTCTTTTTCCAATCTGCAGCAGCTGAAAGTGTCCTTCCTGGGATTTTTTCACAAGAAATCATGAGGACTATCTTGAGGCTTGGTTTGTAGTTTGGAGTGTTGATCCCGACTTTTAAAGTTACAATTATGTTCTCTCAGTCCAGCAACTCTTTTCAACAAAAGTTAATATTAAATACCACACTTTGAAATGTACTTTTGGTTCCAACATAGGGCCACTCAGAATTTACATGTCAAGGGCTTTTCATTCCTGTTACCTTGTTTGGGAACAATGTAGTTGTTAAATATTGCAAATACATGAGAAAGTAAAAACATGACATGACTATGGTATGCCTTACTTGATTTGACTGTACTTCCTGTCTAGTTCTTTCTTTTGTAACTGTAAATCTCGCACTTCTTCCTTCAGTTGTTCTATATTGCTGCTTTTCTCTTCTTCTGAAAGCTCCCTTTCCTGGTAATGAACAAAACAGAATGTGATGTCTTACAGCATATTCACAATGTAGCTACAACAGCATGACCATGGTAAAATGTTTGAGGTGATAGACATTAACCTATCAATTGCTCATATAAGACTTGACCACCACAATATCTGCTAAGGTCAGACCCCTTGCAGCACATGATAGGATGGGTAACAGTGACTATTTTAAACCTTTGATTGCACTGCACTACTGTACTTTATGAATGGTTAGTGGAACTTTCACTTCATAACTATTTAGTAGGTTGCCTGACTCTATTCCAACTGTAGAGGGCATATGAGCATTTGTAATAAATGCAATTGTTCAGTGAAAAATTTACAGCTCAGTCCTACGAATGCTTTTTACGTGCATGCTTGTACACACAGTATTTTCAGACCTTTATTAACCCACTTTTGTCGCCACCTAATAAAAAATATTGTTTTTAATACGAAATCTTTCATTGACGAGAATTCAAACCAAGTTTCATAAATTTACCCCGAATGATCAACATGTCAAAATCTGTTAGTCCAAAGAATTATTTTGGAAAATTAAGTTATCTCTGACAAATACTTACAGCTTTTTTCAGTTCTTCTTCAAGTTCAACAAGTTTATGAGCTGATGCATCCAGTCTATCCAAATCAGTGATGACGGTTTTTAACTCTTTCTTGTTCTTTACCTATTTTTTGGAAATGATGTGAACATTAAAACATAACACATGGATAGGAATCCAAACAAAATAAAGGTAAATTATAATGAACATCACTTTACACTAAAATTGTTGATTATATTTTTACACACCACAGAAGAGTAAACAATAGTGTTTGACTGTCTGCATAGATCAGTAGTTTCATTGTGTTTCAGTTTTATATTGGTGTCTCTTCATAAATAATACTCTTTTCATGTTTCTTATTGTTTTTTGTATTGTTTTGACAAATCCACATTTCTGTACTTACAACAGTTTCTTTGATTCATTCTTAGTGATCCAGTTTTTTCTTGGCGTCTTTCAGTCAAACTAACACTCACTTTCAGACAAGTGTCTCTACAACTAACACTCACTTTTAGACAAGTGTCTGCAACTAACACTCACTTTCAGACAAGTGTCTCTACAACTAACACTCACTTTTAGACAAGTGTCTCTACAACTAACACTCACTTTTAGACAAGTGTCTCTACAACTAACACTCACTTTTAGACAAGTGTCTGCAACTAACACTCACTTTCAGACAAGTGTCTCTACAACTAACACTCACTTTTAGACAAGTGTCTGCAACTAACACTCACTTTCAGACAAGTGTCTCTACAACTAACACTCACTTTCAGACAAGTGTCTCTACAACTAACACTCACTTTTAGACAAGTGTCTCTACAACTAACACTCACTTTTAGACAAGTGTCTCTACAACTAACACTCACTTTCAGACAAGTGTCTCTACAACTAACACTCACTTTCAGACAAGTGTCTCTACAACTAACACTCACTTTTGGACAAGTGTCTCTACAACTAACACTCACTTTTAGACAAGTGTCTCTACAACTAACACTCACTTTTAGACAAGTGTCTCTACAACTAACACTCACTTTTAGACAAGTGTCTGCAACTAACACTCACTTTCAGACAAGTGTCTCTACAACTAACACTCACTTTCAGACAAGTGTCTCTACAACTAACACTCACTTTCAGACAAGTGTCTCTACAACTAACACTCACTTTTAGACAAGTGTCTCTACAACTAACACTCACTTTTAGACAAGTGTCTCTACAACTAACACTCACTTTCAGACAAGTGTCTCTACAACTAACACTCACTTTTAGACAAGTGTCTCTACAACTAACACTCACTTTTAGACAAGTGTCTCTACAACTAACACTCACTTTCAGACAAGTGTCTCTACAACTAACACTCACTTTTAGACAAGTGTCTCTACAACTAACACTCACTTTTAGACAAGTGTCTCTACAACTAACACTCACTTTTAGACAAGTGTCTCTACAACTAACACTCACTTTTAGACAAGTGTCTCTACAACTAACACTCACTTTCAGACAAGTGTCTCTACAACTAACACTCACTTTTAGACAAGTGTCTCTACAACTAACACTCACTTTTAGACAAGTGTCTCTACAACTAACACTCACTTTCAGACAAGTGTCTCTACAACTAACACTCACTTTTAGACAAGTGTCTCTACAACTAACACTCATTTTCAGACAAGTGTGTGCAACTAACACTCACTTTCAGACAAGTGTCTCTACAACACTCACTTTTAGACAAGTGTCTCTACAACTAACACTCACTTTTAGACAAGTGTCTCTACAACTAACATTCACTTTCAGACAAGTGTCTCTACAACTAACACTCACTTTTAGACAAGTGTCTCTACAACTAACACTCACTTTCAGACAAGTGTCTCTACAACTAACACTCACTTTCAGACAAGTGTCTCTACAACTAACACTCACTTTCAGACAAGTGTCTCTACAACTAACACTCACTTTCAGACAAGTGTCTCTACAACTAACACTCACTTTTAGACAAGTGTCTCTACAACTAACACTCACTTTTAGACAAGTGTCTGCAACTAACACTCACTTTCAGACAAGTGTCTCTACAACTAACACTCACTTTCAGACAAGTGTCTCTACAACTAACACTCACTTTTAGACAAGTGTCTCTACAACTAACACTCACTTTTAGACAAGTGTCTCTACAACTAACACTCACTTTTAGACAAGTGTCTCTACAACTAACACTCACTTTTAGACAAGTGTCTGCAACTAACACTCACTTTCAGACAAGTGTCTCTACAACTAACACTCACTTTCAGACAAGTGTCTCTACAACTAACACTCACTTTTAGACAAGTGTCTCTACAACTAACACTCACTTTTAGACAAGTGTCTGCAACTAACACTCACTTTCAGACAAGTGTCTCTACAACTAACACTCACTTTCAGACAAGTGTCTCTACAACTAACACTCACTTTTAGACAAGTGTCTCTACAACTAACACTCACTTTTAGACAAGTGTCTCTACAACTAACACTCACTTTCAGACAAGTGTCTCTACAACTAACACTCACTTTCAGACAAGTGTCTCTACAACTAACACTCACTTTTGGACAAGTGTCTCTACAACTAACACTCACTTTTAGACAAGTGTCTCTACAACTAACACTCACTTTCAGACAAGTGTCTCTACAACTAACACTCACTTTCAGACAAGTGTCTCTACAACTAACACTCACTTTTAGACAAGTGTCTCTACAACTAACACTCACTTTTAGACAAGTGTCTCTACAACTAACACTCACTTTCAGACAAGTGTCTCTACAACTAACACTCACTTTCAGACAAGTGTCTCTACAACTAACACTCACTTTCAGACAAGTGTCTCTACAACTAACACTCACTTTCAGACAAGTGTCTCTACAACTAACACTCACTTTTAGACAAGTGTCTCTACAACTAACACTCACTTTTAGACAAGTGTCTCTACAACTAACACTCACTTTCAGACAAGTGTCTCTACAACTAACACTCACTTTTAGACAAGTGTCTCTACAACTAACACTCATTTTCAGACAAGTGTGTGCAACTAACACTCACTTTCAGACAAGTGTCTCTACAACACTCACTTTTAGACAAGTGTCTCTACAACTAACACTCACTTTTAGACAAGTGTCTCTACAACTAACACTCACTTTCAGACAAGTGTCTCTACAACTAACACTCACTTTTAGACAAGTGTCTCTACAACTAACACTCACTTTCAGACAAGTGTCTCTACAACTAACACTCACTTTCAGACAAGTGTCTCTACAACTAACACTCACTTTCAGACAAGTGTCTCTACAACTAACACTCACTTTCAGACAAGTGTCTCTACAACTAACACTCACTTTTAGACAAGTGTCTCTACAACTAACACTCACTTTTAGACAAGTGTCTGCAACTAACACTCACTTTCAGACAAGTGTCTCTACAACTAACACTCACTTTCAGACAAGTGTCTCTACAACTAACACTCACTTTTAGACAAGTGTCTCTACAACTAACACTCACTTTTAGACAAGTGTCTCTACAACTAACACTCACTTTTAGACAAGTGTCTCTACAACTAACACTCACTTTTAGACAAGTGTCTGCAACTAACACTCACTTTCAGACAAGTGTCTCTACAACTAACACTCACTTTCAGACAAGTGTCTCTACAACTAACACTCACTTTTAGACAAGTGTCTCTACAACTAACACTCACTTTCAGACAAGTGTCTCTACAACTAACACTCACTTTTAGACAAGTGTCTCTACAACTAACACTCACTTTTAGACAAGTGTCTCTACAAATAACACTCACTTTCAGACAAGTGTCTCTACAACTAACACTCACTTTTAGACAAGTGTCTCTACAACTAACACTCACTTTTAGACAAGTGTCTCTACAACTAACACTCACTTTCAGACAAGTGTCTCTACAACTAACACTCACTTTTAGACAAGTGTCTACAACTAACACTCACTTTTAGACAAGTGTCTCTACAACTAACACTCACTTTCAGACAAGTGTCTCTACAACTAACACTCACTTTTAGACAAGTGTCTCTACAACTAACACTCATTTTCAGACAAGTGTGTGCAACTAACACTCACTTTCAGACAAGTGTCTCTACAACTAACACTCACTTTTAGACAAGTGTCTCTACAACTAACACTCACTTTCAGACAAGTGTCTCTACAACTAACACTCACTTTTAGACAAGTGTCTCTACAACTAACACTCACTTTCAGACAAGTGTCTCTACAACTAACACTCATTTTCAGACAAGTGTCTCTACAACTAACACTCACTTTCAGACAAGTGTCTCTACAACTAACACTCACTTTCAGACAAGTGTCTCTACAACTAACACTCATTTTCAGACAAGTGTGTGCAACTAACACTCACTTTCAGACAAGTGTGTGCAACTAACACTCACTTTCAGACAAGTGTCTGCAACTAACACTCACTTTCAGACAAGTGTGTGCAACTAACACTCACTTTCAGACAAGTGTGTGCAACTAACACTCACTTTCAGACAAGTGTCTCTACAACACTCACTTTTAGACAAGTGTCTCTACAACTAACACTCACTTTTAGACAAGTGTCTCTACAACTAACACTCACTTTCAGACAAGTGTCTCTACAACTAACACTCACTTTTAGACAAGTGTCTCTACAACTAACACTCACTTTCAGACAAGTGTCTCTACAACTAACACTCACTTTCAGACAAGTGTCTCTACAACTAACACTCACTTTCAGACAAGTGTCTCTACAACTAACACTCACTTTCAGACAAGTGTCTCTACAACTAACACTCACTTTTAGACAAGTGTCTCTACAACTAACACTCACTTTTAGACAAGTGTCTGCAACTAACACTCACTTTCAGACAAGTGTCTCTACAACTAACACTCACTTTCAGACAAGTGTCTCTACAACTAACACTCACTTTTAGACAAGTGTCTCTACAACTAACACTCACTTTTAGACAAGTGTCTCTACAACTAACACTCATTTTCAGACAAGTGTGTGCAACTAACACTCACTTTCAGACAAGTGTCTCTACAACACTCACTTTTAGACAAGTGTCTCTACAACTAACACTCACTTTTAGACAAGTGTCTCTACAACTAACACTCACTTTCAGACAAGTGTCTCTACAACTAACACTCACTTTTAGACAAGTGTCTCTACAACTAACACTCACTTTCAGACAAGTGTCTCTACAACTAACACTCACTTTTAGACAAGTGTCTCTACAACTAACACTCACTTTTAGACAAGTGTCTCTACAACTAACACTCATTTTCAGACAAGTGTGTGCAACTAACACTCACTTTCAGACAAGTGTCTCTACAACACTCACTTTTAGACAAGTGTCTCTACAACTAACACTCACTTTTAGACAAGTGTCTCTACAACTAACACTCACTTTCAGACAAGTGTCTCTACAACTAACACTCACTTTTAGACAAGTGTCTCTACAACTAACACTCACTTTCAGACAAGTGTCTCTACAACTAACACTCATTTTCAGACAAGTGTCTCTACAACTAACACTCACTTTCAGACAAGTGTCTCTACAACTAACACTCACTTTCAGACAAGTGTCTCTACAACTAACACTCACTTTCAGACAAGTGTCTCTACAACTAACACTCACTTTTAGACAAGTGTCTCTACAACTAACACTCACTTTTAGACAAGTGTCTGCAACTAACACTCACTTTCAGACAAGTGTCTCTACAACTAACACTCACTTTCAGACAAGTGTCTCTACAACTAACACTCACTTTTAGACAAGTGTCTCTACAACTAACACTCACTTTTAGACAAGTGTCTCTACAACTAACACTCACTTTTAGACAAGTGTCTCTACAACTAACACTCACTTTTAGACAAGTGTCTGCAACTAACACTCACTTTCAGACAAGTGTCTCTACAACTAACACTCACTTTCAGACAAGTGTCTCTACAACTAACACTCACTTTTAGACAAGTGTCTCTACAACTAACACTCACTTTCAGACAAGTGTCTCTACAACTAACACTCACTTTTAGACAAGTGTCTCTACAACTAACACTCACTTTTAGACAAGTGTCTCTACAAATAACACTCACTTTCAGACAAGTGTCTCTACAACTAACACTCACTTTTAGACAAGTGTCTCTACAACTAACACTCACTTTTAGACAAGTGTCTCTACAACTAACACTCACTTTCAGACAAGTGTCTCTACAACTAACACTCACTTTTAGACAAGTGTCTACAACTAACACTCACTTTTAGACAAGTGTCTCTACAACTAACACTCACTTTCAGACAAGTGTCTCTACAACTAACACTCACTTTTAGACAAGTGTCTCTACAACTAACACTCATTTTCAGACAAGTGTGTGCAACTAACACTCACTTTCAGACAAGTGTCTCTACAACTAACACTCACTTTTAGACAAGTGTCTCTACAACTAACACTCACTTTCAGACAAGTGTCTCTACAACTAACACTCACTTTTAGACAAGTGTCTCTACAACTAACACTCACTTTCAGACAAGTGTCTCTACAACTAACACTCATTTTCAGACAAGTGTCTCTACAACTAACACTCACTTTCAGACAAGTGTCTCTACAACTAACACTCACTTTCAGACAAGTGTCTCTACAACTAACACTCATTTTCAGACAAGTGTGTGCAACTAACACTCACTTTCAGACAAGTGTGTGCAACTAACACTCACTTTCAGACAAGTGTCTGCAACTAACACTCACTTTCAGACAAGTGTGTGCAACTAACACTCACTTTCAGACAAGTGTGTGCAACTAACACTCACTTTCAGACAAGTGTCTCTACAACACTCACTTTTAGACAAGTGTCTCTACAACTAACACTCACTTTTAGACAAGTGTCTCTACAACTAACACTCACTTTCAGACAAGTGTCTCTACAACTAACACTCACTTTTAGACAAGTGTCTCTACAACTAACACTCACTTTCAGACAAGTGTCTCTACAACTAACACTCACTTTCAGACAAGTGTCTCTACAACTAACACTCACTTTCAGACAAGTGTCTCTACAACTAACACTCACTTTCAGACAAGTGTCTCTACAACTAACACTCACTTTTAGACAAGTGTCTCTACAACTAACACTCACTTTTAGACAAGTGTCTGCAACTAACACTCACTTTCAGACAAGTGTCTCTACAACTAACACTCACTTTCAGACAAGTGTCTCTACAACTAACACTCACTTTTAGACAAGTGTCTCTACAACTAACACTCACTTTTAGACAAGTGTCTCTACAACTAACACTCACTTTTAGACAAGTGTCTCTACAACTAACACTCACTTTTAGACAAGTGTCTGCAACTAACACTCACTTTCAGACAAGTGTCTCTACAACTAACACTCACTTTCAGACAAGTGTCTCTACAACTAACACTCACTTTTAGACAAGTGTCTCTACAACTAACACTCACTTTTAGACAAGTGTCTGCAACTAACACTCACTTTCAGACAAGTGTCTCTACAACTAACACTCACTTTCAGACAAGTGTCTCTACAACTAACACTCACTTTTAGACAAGTGTCTCTACAACTAACACTCACTTTTAGACAAGTGTCTCTACAACTAACACTCACTTTCAGACAAGTGTCTCTACAACTAACACTCACTTTCAGACAAGTGTCTCTACAACTAACACTCACTTTTGGACAAGTGTCTCTACAACTAACACTCACTTTTAGACAAGTGTCTCTACAACTAACACTCACTTTTAGACAAGTGTCTCTACAACTAACACTCACTTTTAGACAAGTGTCTGCAACTAACACTCACTTTCAGACAAGTGTCTCTACAACTAACACTCACTTTCAGACAAGTGTCTCTACAACTAACACTCACTTTCAGACAAGTGTCTCTACAACTAACACTCACTTTTAGACAAGTGTCTCTACAACTAACACTCACTTTTAGACAAGTGTCTCTACAACTAACACTCACTTTCAGACAAGTGTCTCTACAACTAACACTCACTTTTAGACAAGTGTCTCTACAACTAACACTCACTTTTAGACAAGTGTCTCTACAACTAACACTCACTTTCAGACAAGTGTCTCTACAACTAACACTCACTTTTAGACAAGTGTCTCTACAACTAACACTCACTTTTAGACAAGTGTCTCTACAACTAACACTCACTTTCAGACAAGTGTCTCTACAACTAACACTCACTTTTAGACAAGTGTCTCTACAACTAACACTCATTTTCAGACAAGTGTGTGCAACTAACACTCACTTTCAGACAAGTGTCTCTACAACACTCACTTTTAGACAAGTGTCTCTACAACTAACACTCACTTTTAGACAAGTGTCTCTACAACTAACACTCACTTTCAGACAAGTGTCTCTACAACTAACACTCACTTTTAGACAAGTGTCTCTACAACTAACACTCACTTTCAGACAAGTGTCTCTACAACTAACACTCATTTTCAGACAAGTGTCTCTACAACTAACACTCACTTTCAGACAAGTGTCTCTACAACTAACACTCACTTTCAGACAAGTGTCTCTACAACTAACACTCACTTTCAGACAAGTGTCTCTACAACTAACACTCACTTTTAGACAAGTGTCTCTACAACTAACACTCACTTTTAGACAAGTGTCTGCAACTAACACTCACTTTCAGACAAGTGTCTCTACAACTAACACTCACTTTCAGACAAGTGTCTCTACAACTAACACTCACTTTTAGACAAGTGTCTCTACAACTAACACTCACTTTTAGACAAGTGTCTCTACAACTAACACTCACTTTTAGACAAGTGTCTCTACAACTAACACTCACTTTTAGACAAGTGTCTGCAACTAACACTCACTTTCAGACAAGTGTCTCTACAACTAACACTCACTTTCAGACAAGTGTCTCTACAACTAACACTCACTTTTAGACAAGTGTCTCTACAACTAACACTCACTTTCAGACAAGTGTCTCTACAACTAACACTCACTTTTAGACAAGTGTCTCTACAACTAACACTCACTTTTAGACAAGTGTCTCTACAACTAACACTCACTTTCAGACAAGTGTCTCTACAACTAACACTCACTTTTAGACAAGTGTCTCTACAACTAACACTCACTTTTAGACAAGTGTCTCTACAACTAACACTCACTTTCAGACAAGTGTCTCTACAACTAACACTCACTTTCAGACAAGTGTCTCTACAACTAACACTCACTTTTAGACAAGTGTCTACAACTAACACTCACTTTTAGACAAGTGTCTCTACAACTAACACTCACTTTCAGACAAGTGTCTCTACAACTAACACTCACTTTTAGACAAGTGTCTCTACAACTAACACTCATTTTCAGACAAGTGTGTGCAACTAACACTCACTTTCAGACAAGTGTCTCTACAACTAACACTCACTTTTAGACAAGTGTCTCTACAACTAACACTCACTTTCAGACAAGTGTCTCTACAACTAACACTCACTTTTAGACAAGTGTCTCTACAACTAACACTCACTTTCAGACAAGTGTCTCTACAACTAACACTCATTTTCAGACAAGTGTCTCTACAACTAACACTCACTTTCAGACAAGTGTCTCTACAACTAACACTCACTTTCAGACAAGTGTCTCTACAACTAACACTCATTTTCAGACAAGTGTGTGCAACTAACACTCACTTTCAGACAAGTGTGTGCAACTAACACTCACTTTCAGACAAGTGTCTGCAACTAACACTCACTTTCAGACAAGTGTGTGCAACTAACACTCACTTTCAGACAAGTGTCTGCAACTAACACTCACTTTCAGACAAGTGTGTGCAACTAACACTCACTTTCAGACAAGTGTCTGCAACTAACACTCACTTTCAGACAAGTGTCTCTCTACAACTAACACTCACTTTCAGACAAGTGTCTGCAACTAACACTCACTTGCAGACAAGTGTCTCTGCAACTAACCCTCATTGGTATAATTTTCACAAACTCAAATCACTATACTTACAATAGTTTCTTTCTTGATTCGTTCATTGTGTTCCAGTTTTGTCTTAGTATCTCTCATATCATCTATCTGTCTCTGCAGGGTTGCTTCCTTCTCTTCATATTGTTTCTGAAAAATAACACCACATGGCATTGTGAGTTCTAATGCACAAACCCGTTCAACAGTAATGGTGCAAGTCTTATCATGTCACATCACTCATAGCATCAATGCAAACTCTATATCACCTTAGCAACTCGTATGCTTGTGAAATCACTTAGTTTTGGTTATCTTTCTGCTGGATTTACTTTTTTCTTTCACATTTCATCAAACATATCTTTAGAAGAATATGGTTAAGTCTTACATCCAAACACTCCATACATCAAGGAAAAGTTAGAACATTTCCAATGTGCTATATTCTGGTTATCAGAAAGACAAAATATTTCATAGTTAGGCCACTAGGAGTGCTGTAAGTGACTACAAGTAATCAAAACATGCCTAACTAAAACAGCAATGCTCCTAAATGCAATGCAGTCTCAAGTTATCACTGTTTCATGCATTGCCAAATGGTCAGCAGCCATGGCGAAAATTTTAGTCAAAAAATTCACCAAATCTGGGGGGCCCTCTGGCAATGCTCATCTTCAAAATGGTCATAACTTTGGTAACTTGAATATGACGTATTCAAACATGAAACCGATGGCACATTCAAGACACTGATGACTGAAATCAGGATGAGATACTTGAGACTAACCTTAGTTTTCTTCATATCCTCTACATACTGTTCTAATCTTCTCTTCAAATTATCCATAAATCTACTCACTTGTACACTACTAAATGGCAGACTTTCAAAACCTGTAAACAAATAATAACCATGAAATTAGATAATTGACATAGAACAGTACAGGGTGACCGTTCTAATGGTGATGACTTCAATATCTGGTAGAAATACAAATATTCTTCTGTGCTCATTTCAAAGATATACTAGTATCTTCAAATAATTTTAGTTGAACATCATTGGTGGCAGAAGTAAAACTTGGATTCGTTGCGAAAATATTAAATTCTTACTTCAACATTATAGAGTGGATTTCTTTCATAATCAGTTGAAAGTCTTCTGGAAAACTCAAAGAAGTGTCAGTGATATGGTTAGTCAATTTATGTCACTAAAACAGGTTAAAGTGGTTAGTGCCAAATATGACACTCCCTACAATAACTAGTTTGATACGATGTTAAAAAGGTATTGACTTTTTGACTCTCTTGGCGGTCTTGATTGTCCAAGCTCCAAAAACAATCATTTAATGATGGTATTTCTTACAATAAACATGTTAACAATTACACAAACTGAGAGTGTATAAATCAAACCTTCAAACTCCATTTCAGCTGCAATGGATTTTATCAATGTGTCTCTTCTGTGAACATTTTGTTGATGTTGCTGTAATACAAAATAAGTATCACTAGATAAATAATTCTATGTTGAAGACACCCCACCCCCACCCCCAACCAAACTAGGTACTTTTAAACCATTTAAGGATCATGAAGTATCTCCAGAGAATACTAAGGTATATTGAAATACCAATACAATGTACTGTAACAAATGTTTCAAGTATTCAGCAAATAGATGTAAAATCATTCTTTAATACTCATATCGAGTCCAACTTTCATATTGAATTTGGTGTTTTTATGTGTGTTGTATGTTTAAAATTCTCCCCCTTAACTTTGCATAA
The DNA here is from genome assembly GCF_964340395.1 of Glandiceps talaboti. Taxonomy (NCBI): domain Eukaryota; kingdom Metazoa; phylum Hemichordata; class Enteropneusta; family Spengelidae; genus Glandiceps; species Glandiceps talaboti. The sequence continues at coordinate 19,047,887 of NC_135556.1, read as the reverse complement.
ATATACTTCAACTACTCCACACTGTATGTAGAGATGATATTAGGATATCATCATAAATTTTTTTTTTTTTTTAAAGTTAGTCATATAGTACTAGAATTTAATGTTTTCATTAGAGAAGACAGGTGTATGATATCTGAAAATTCAATCTATAAGTATCGGTACAAGTTGAGAGAATATTTATGACGCTATTACGAGGGTCTGTTATGATCATAAATGTAACTCAAATTATTATACCTTTGCCTCTTGTTCAAGTTTTCCCTGTTCCATTAACAGTTCAGTTTGTTCTTCATTACATTTTTGTACTTCTCTGTTTAGATGATCCAACTCACTGCTGGCCTGTAATATAATGTTTTATCATAATTACTAAATGTCTAAAGTACTTATAGCTAAAATGATGTAGGCTTGGTGTTTCAATCATGAGACATTACATTTTACTGCTCCTGTGACCTTGCTCTCAGGTGGGGAAAACAGCAAAGTTGATATGTGGATTTATTTGGTATTTTACTGAAACCATTTGAAAACTTGTAAATAAAATTGAGAAAGTTTCTTACCCTCTGTAATGTATCTTCTTTATCGTACATTCTATTTTGATGTTTATTGTACAATTCCCGAAGTTCTTCAACAGATCCTGTCAAAGGAGATATAATAGAGACAAATTTACATACAGTATTTGGATGATTAGAGGTAGGTTTTTACACTTACATGTACTACTCTGTACTATAGCTGTACAATATCATATCTTCCTGGTGGTCAATAAAGCTTTAAAACACAGACTCCATAAAATTTCTGGCACTTGATAAAGTTTTGAAACAGACTTCTCATAAAAAATTTCTGGTGCTTGATAAAGCTTTAAAAACCAAGATTCCTCAACAAACATTTCTGGGGTCAATAAAGCTTTGACACACAAAACTAAACAGGATATTTAAAACCCACATAACTTGTGGACTTTGTATCACATCTGATTTTCAAAAGATAAGTGAAACTTGTAAATTGAATATCAAGAGAAGTACAGAATAAGAATTCAAACATTTTGAAATAATATAACTGTCTGTGAGTGGGTAACAGAACAATGCATACCTTGAAAGAAATTCTCTATTTTATCTTCCAATTCTCGTTGGTTCTTTTCCATTTCTTTCTTACCACTCCCAAGGTTTTCTGTAGATAAATACAAGAAGATGATTCAAGTTGCTTGGCAATCCAATTATTACATAAAGTGGAAAATGAGCTCATCTATATTACTAAACACTAAAACTGTAGTAACACAGGATGAGAAGTCTGGCATTGTGAAACTTTAAACCATGCACACACTCCTGAAACAGTCCTGAATTTCAGCCATGCACAATCCTAAAGCAATCCTGAAATTCAGCTATGAACACAGTCTTGAATTTCAGACATGCGCGCAGTCCTGAATTTCAGACATGCGCGCAGTCCTGAATTTCAGTCATGCGTGCAGTCCTGAATTTCAGACATGCGTGCAGTCCTGAATTTTCAGTCTCGCAGCAGGACTGACTCTTTTTGGCTGCCACAGTCCAGCAGCATTCCTGCTGCAGGACTGTGGCAGGAATGCACACATGACTGAAAATTTTTCCCTGTGTATGATATACCAATAACACTTACAATAGAAATGAAGAAATACCTACCTATCTTTTTCTCAACCTGGAAAATGTGTTCTTCTTTTTGTCCAATTTCATCCAGCTTTTCCTACAAACAAAAACAGTCACATACTATCATTAGGAATATCTGCAGGTGTACAGAGATATCAAAGTTGCTAACAGAGAGAAATAATCAAAGCCCTTTTCACCCCTCTCCCTAGGTACCTATGTATTGGCTAGCTTACCACTTTAAATCCATGTGGCCTTTCCTTGGTCACAAGGTTTGAAGATATGGTGATTTGAATCAATTATTGACCAGATCCAGAGTTTATAGTACAAAAATAGATCTAAAAGTCAGGTCAACAATATTTACTCACATAACATACTAAAATCTATATCTCTAAATATCTATTGACAATATAATTTTGCCCATGAAATAAATGTAAAGTATCTCCCAAAATAATGAAAATTATACTGTCTACCTCTACAGGTTCCAGTTGATCTTTCAATTTTTTAATCGTCTCCTTTGTGGCTGCTAATCTTGCTTCAGACTTGGACAAGTTGTCTTGAATCTAGGAGAAAACAAGGTATTTTAGTACTATACTAAACGATCAAAATCATTTCATGAAGTATACTAGTAACAGGATTAGGTATTGTGAGATAGTTACTGTAGATGAAAAAAAATGCCTGTGTGTGAAGTGTGTTGTGGAATGACCACTTACAAAAACAACACTTTTCCTACATTCTGGGACAAAACAATCACTGGCAGATACTATATCAAAAGAAAACAATGTCCTATCATTAAGATATGAATTATTATGAATATTATGATTATGAATTCAAAAGTATGTGAACTTCATGGTAGTACATCTAGTTGGTCCAAATACATTATGCATATAATTGACAATATAATTTTGGTATATTTTATATTTTATCATGATTTAGGTTGTATTCTATTGTTCTGTATCACTTTCTGTGTATATTTTTGTCTTGTTTAGTTGTTTAATTTTTTTTTTAACACCAAGGCAGTTGTTTTGGTTAATAAAATATTCTAATCAAATCAAAATATCTTTTGAATAGAGTGATTTATAAACAATTGGTTTTATAAGTCCAATATTATACAATATATCTTCTTTGAAAAGTTCAGTTAATAACATGTATATTTATGCTTTTCTTGAACATGATGTGTTTGATAAGTTTTGTCGATATCTGTCATTTGTCTTGTTTTTAATTTGACAAATTCAGTGACCTGAATCACTAGATCATACCACAATGAGTAAAATAAATTTATATTCACCTCAGATGCTTTCTCCTTGTTTTGTTTAAGGTACTTGATCTCAGCTTGATATTCACGGATTGTAACATTCTGTTTAAATATACACCAAATGCAAAATAAAAACTGACTGCTATTGCCAAACCAGCTCATCTCAAATAGAATGAATGATTGTAAGCTCATTTCACAGTACACATGTATGTTATGTGTTTTCTTGTTTTTCAAGCCCTTCGACATGTTTAATTTTTTCTCAGCAATGTTTTACTTTAAGGCCAGTGGCCTCCAGTATGAGCAATAATAGTTATTATCTTAACAATCTAAAAAGTGATACAAAACAGACAGATATATAATAACACATCTATGTGTACAAATACATAAAGACCATAACTACACAAATACCAACATTCTCCAGCAATAATCAATGCTAAAATGTTGTTACAATGTTTGATCATCAGTTTATATGACTGAAAATGTTTTTCCACAGCCTCTTCTCAGCATGACGTATGAGTAATCTACTTTCTACATTCCGAAACTAAAATATTATTTTTACCTGTTCTTGTCTGAACTTCTTAATACAATCCAAAGCTTTAATGTACCTAATTTGGCAAAAGAAAATATGTTCAAAGTGGCCACATGGATGACAATTGGGTATTTATTTTGGATTTTGGATTTATAAAACAACTTTCCTATATTTTCCTACTTGAAAAAATAATGTGAAACACATAGACCAAGTCTGTGTTTGTAACTCAATACATTGCAAAATGCTACAACATGTGTAAAAAGTTTGTACACAGAATAAAAAATATTTTACACATTTATTAATCTTTTGCAATGTATTGATTTACAAACACAGACTTGGTCTATGTTGTTTCGCAATGATTTATGACCTAAAAAGCCATCATAAAATTCTTTTATAAATTAAAAAATCCAAAATAATACCCAACCCTCATCCATATGAAATTGCTCCCAGCAATTATTTATACAGAGAGACACAAACATATACAGAGCCATACATTTCTAAAGAATTCTGTTCAGGTTTTGGACTATGTGAAAGGGTTATGTTGCACACTTCATATCACGTTGCTGTAGAACTGTCAAGGCTTCCCCAGTCAGTTCACAGTCTATCCTACAGTCACCCAGGCCCGACAATGCAAACAAGAGTTTCTACATATACATCAGTGCTATGGATAATGGAGATCTTTGGTTATATATACAATCCTAGAAACATACCACCTACCTTGTTGCAGCAAAAATCTCATCAAATTTTCCTTTCAAGGCTTTGCCTTCACTGAGAGGCCTGCAAAGACAAACAATACAAAATACATGGACAATAATCCACAAGTTGATGTTCAAAGGAATGAGACAAACTAAATGTGCCTTTTACATATACCTAACTGACTACCAAACCCAGTGTTTTATTTAAGGGCGGTAAGTAGGTAAAATCTACCGGGGTTCCCACATCATTTTACCGGGGTTCCCCACCTAAACTATGACACATTGCATGGGAAGCACTACCAGTTTTACCTCTTTCCCCCTTTCTGTTACCGGGGTTCCCAAACCTTAGCAAAAACACTGCAAACCTATAGATTACAGCTTGACTTTGATCTTATCTTATACATGTACTGCTCCTCGTTTCTTGAATAGTGACTCATGACCACACAGCAAAAGATATACTACAGAAAATGTGATAAAAATACTCAACTAAGAATACTCATCACATGGTTAATTAACTTAATGTCATCAATTTTCATCTTCCGAGATTTTCCAGGAGCATATTCAATATTTCCAAGGATTCTTAGGATTTTCCATGGGGCATATGATACCTATCCCATAGTAAATTGTTGGATAGTTCAATGACATGTTTACATATCAAAAGAAAAACAATTTCTAATAACCAAATCTATTTCACTGAATTCTACCATGAGGCATTTCCTAAAAAGAATATCAGGACAAGACATACCAACTTGAATCCTCTTGGTGACAAAATATCACGTTATTCAATACTGCTCTGGACACTCCCAAACAACCTATCATCTGTTGGTGTAAATATTACATACAGCATAATTACAATACATGTATATGTATATTGACAAAAACATACTTAGGAGATAGGCTGACCTAAAAATTCTAGTTACAAAACATATCTTGTACTACACTATGTATGTCTACTACAACCCATAGCACCAAAGTAAAGCATTTATTGTGTGTACCACAATTGTTTATAGCATCCATATCAAGGGTAAAAGTATACTGTTTCATTTTGCTAATTGACCACATTAGAAAGGCCACATGCTAGGCTTATTTACAAGCCTAGCATGTGGCCTTTCTAATGTAGTCAATTAGCAAATGAAACGAGAAATGAAACAGTATACTTTTACATTTGATATGAATGATATAAACGAGTGTAGCACATAAAGAAAGTGCTTTACTTCGGTGTTACTCGTATTTATTTATTTATTTATTTATTTATTTATTTATTTATTTATTCATTTATTCAGTCATTCATTTATTGGGAAAATGTACAGGATCTAGTCCCACTTACATGCTCCAAAAAGCCTTCATCATGGAAGCAGTATGAACTAACAGTGATAGTACAAATGATACATACCTCATTATTCAAATCAGCACACTTGGAACTGATGTTGGTTTTCTACCAAAAAAGAAATGATTAAATGATAGAATCAAAGTTTATAAAAATGCAGTTAACTAGAGCCATGCAGTTAACTAGAGCCATGTCATGGTAAGAAGCTCTGCAGTTGCAAAACAAGTCTTCAATGTTTGGACACTAACTCCTCAACACACAACCCAACACTAACGTACTGTTACTTGGTGTCTAAAATATGGTTCTACAATTCACTGACAAGTTTAAAAACATACATATAGCAATACCTACTCATAACTTGATCTGACCCAAACACACTACTGGTGAAACTGAACAAAAATATGTGTACTGGTTGGGGCAAATAAACACAACAACAACATAAACATTAACATGTCACTATGGGATAATGTTCTTTTCATAAATCATGTAACAAAGAGATATGGTACATCTGTAGCATAACAACACATCAACGTACTACAATCAGAAGCACTCTATAAATTCATATTTTCAATAACTTTTTAAAGTAAATACTATGGGATAATGTTCTTTTCATAAATCATGTAACCAAGAGATATGGTACACCAGTAGCATAACAACACATCAACGTACTACAATCAGAGGCCCTCTATAAATTCATATTTTCAATAATTCTTTAAAGTACTGTAAATACTCACCTCTCCATAATCATTAGCCCTTGTTAATGTACTCTCGAGTGTTTTAAATTCAACTTTCTTTATCTGTTGAAAAAAATTACATCACAGAGAATAGAGGATTGATAACCCTAGACATTCTATGTCACATCTATACCATAGGTTCTGCTTTGCTTGTATGAATCAAAGTATTCCAAATGTCATTATTTTTCATTTTCATTTCTTTTTTCAATCAAGCTTATGCAGGTATAATTACATTATTCTCCATTCATAAATTGTTCTTCATTCAGCAAGAAAATATTTGTGAGAAAAGGCCCCTTATGTCATTCATATTTTAATTATTTGTACAAAGGTAAAGTATTGGGGAATGATATTCAATTATCCAGAAACTAAACACAACTTGACCAACCATGGTCTCGGTTTACTAAGATAGAAACTAAGCAGTACCATACATAAAGACTGATCTGAAAGTGAAACTAAAAGTGCACTCAAAGAATATGCACTTTTTCTGTAAGGAAAATTATGAATTTTAGCTGTAGGAACACATACCTTTTGAGTGGCCAGTAAATTCCTACAGACCACTATACGCTTTGTGTTGACATCCCTGAATGATAATTTCACTTGAGCTCTCACTTCAGTCTCATGAGCAACCTACATAGACAACAATAGTTTATTTATACATGTACATTGCCTTTGTTTCTACATGGTACATGGTTAATGATAATGCAATCTCCTTGCATTGCTGTATGATTCATGTGTAAAATGTCATGTTCATGAATATAATATTAGATAGATGTGTTCTTTAAAGTTTCCAACATATGTACTTCATTACATTGAAATTTCAGTTAACACTCCATTTACTTCACTGGTAGGTAAGTTTACACAAATCATAGACAAAGGAGTGTCTATGCACAAATGCTGGTTTTTATAGGTTAACTAAACAGTGGGAAGTTTTTGCTTCAGTCTTAAAATGCACTGTTCTCCCTTGGATGTATTCATGGGAGGTTTCATTCAGGTACCAATATGGGAAAACCTTGGGTCTTATGGCACACATGGTATCAATTCTTGATTTGGAATATGATTTATATTTTATCAAAGTGTGATCAGGAATTACAAGAGGGCTTAAAACCCTTTTTACTTAGTTCAGGGAAACAACTACAATGTATACAAACATACCCCAAAAGTTGTTGTACAAAGAGTGCATTATCAATCATACAATAGTGGCATCAGTAACACTTTTATTACAATTATATTTCAAAACAACATACATAAGCAGTTCTTACCTTTGGGTCATGTACAAAAGCATGGCCTTGACCTTTACTTCCTGGTGGCATATCTCCAGTGGTGACATACTTCAAACACTCTATGACGGTCTATAAGGCAATAATACTACATTATACAGTAGTTATCCACATTTAGGTTATGGAATGTTTGTATTATGTATACCTAACATGTATACAAATGATGAAAGCTCATCTGTTCTCAAATTTAACTTCATTTTGCACCAAGAAATACCATAGCTCACAAAAGCTTTCCCCAGGTATCCATTACAGCTGCACCAGCGTTTTCTAAGTTGCAACATGATGAACCATGATGGGGGTGGGAGGGGGTGTTACCAACTTCTGAGAATTTGGGATAACTGTTTTAAGTGTGTCATCACTTCAGAAAACGCTGACATAGCCATGGTGGATACTGAAAATCTAGCTAAATCTCCTGCTGGGGAAATGGTGAACAGAGCATGTCAATATTAATCCATCACACACTGACAGGCTTCATTCAGACAGTAGCTCATTAATATTCAATTAGTATGACTGTGTTTGGCTATCAAGGGAACCCCCACCTCCAGTGAGAAAGTAAGTCACATGAGGACATGATAATGTCATCACATTTATATCAACACTCCAATAGCATTAAACTACCAGTGTCAGTGGTAAAAATGAAATGTTGTGCTAAAGAAAGAAATTTGACTATACGGTGGGGAGAGAGAGAGATCATAGAAAATCATGCCCATCCATAGATTCTAGACTATGTTCTAAATAACTGAACTAACTAAACTAACTTACTGTTTTACCAGCTCCATTTTGACCAACAATCAATGTCAGAGGTGAAAAGAACTGAATAACTTGCTTGTCTCTATCTTCTTGTCCAAAACTACGAATGCCTTGAATACTTAACTTATCAATAGATGCCATCTTTTCACTGTGGTTATTTGAAAACAAATGGGGAAATAAATGTATGTTTTGATTAGCATTTAATGTCAATTAAAATTAAAACCAAATTTGTGATCTTTATGAAATAAAAGGGTTATACTTCTCATATTTCAGATAAACACTCTCGTCGAAATGTTTAACGTTGTGATGATGTGAACGTTTTCATCATCACTATTAAATATAAACCATCACATCATAGCATGACCATGGGTCAGAGGTCATACGAGCCACGCACGACCGTAATCGCGTGTTACACAAAATATTAACACCGTGTCTGTTCATATGATGAGTAAATGTCGACAGCTAAATGATGGTCACAAGCATAAAAACTAAAACCTTGCTTTAGCCACAAGCCGCACACTGCGTGGCGCTGATGGCAAGAGCTGACACCCATCGTTCATCTCAAATAAAAACGTAATAATATATTGGCCATGTCATGGTATTTATAACTGACGCTCATGCATTTTGTTTTCGGAAAGGAGTAGTGCTTACCTTTATCGAAATTATTGTCTTTTCTTTCAAAATTTTACCGTAAAAATGATAAATTCACCACCACTCTGAGTGTCTGGCACTTCCCGCGATGGCCATATTGAAAACAAATGTCTCATTGTTACAACTTCTTTCATTGGATAATAGTTTGAGGACCTACCAATTACACAGCTTGTTAAATAGTTTTGCTAAAGTTCACCACGCATGCGTATAGTAAAGGTGGCAAAGTCAAATTCCTAAATCAGGAAGTGAGTTGTTTTGTTTCTGTATGTGAGTCAGTACAAGTTTTGGCCGTTTTCATAATTGTCATACCCCATGAAACCGTAAGTGATGTGAATACGACTTTCAAAGAGTGTTGTGCGTGTCTTTTTACATATAGTGTACGTTATTTATTTGATAACGCAAGTTTCGCTGAGCTGTCAGACTCATAGTCCTGCTTGCATACGGAGGAATTCGGGACTCGATTCTGTCCCTCAGACTCGTGCACCGTCATGTAAGCAGGACTATCAGACTCAATGTTCCAAGGATTGTACATACAATATTCGGACCTCCATTCCACCCTTATTGTTGTTGAACTTGTTGTCTCATTTGAATTTGAAAATAATTGAGTTCCGGGATACTATCTCCCAACATGGAACTTATTGGAAGTACAATGTATAATCAACAATATTCTCTACGCAGGTTGTGTCATCGTTGGCATGGTAACATATCTTTTCTTATTTTCTGATTTCATGGAAAACTGGTTTATAATTCATAACATTTTTTTAATGATCATATCTCGTCTTTGTTGCAGCATCTAAACTTCAAACAAATATTTAAAACGTTAGAAATTCAGCAATGGCAGACAGTGATTTGGAGGAGTTAACAGATATCAGAACACTGATTGATGTACGTTCAGTTTCTCCTGAAGACAAGGTAACGATATGGTTGAAGAAAAACCAACAACTTGTGATAGTATTTTAGAATTTAAGACTAATATGTCTATTTATTTCATCAAAGTCATATATTTGCAGTCCTGTTGGTCATACCAATACACCAAAACACATTTTATTTTTCGTTTTGCATGTCATTAGCAAACTATGATTTCTAATTTCTGCTACACACTCATACACACACACACACACACACACACACCCATAAATTTGCATATTATATATTCAAATTTTGAATTTTGAACAGCTAATTTGAGATTTTTATTTAGCTTGAAGAAGTAGTAACTTTAATATTCATGCACGAGTATAAAGTTGGCGTCAGATTCAGATTCAGATTCAGCTAGCGTCATATTGAGTGTCAGATTCAGCGTCAGATAGCCTCAGATCCGAAGACACCCGGCAGACTCAATCAAACCTGAAATAATACCGTTGAGACTCCAGGGAAAGATTCTGCTTCACAACCTTTTGATGGAAGATGGAATGTCTCTGCTTGCACAATTTTAAATTTTACATTCAAATTTTTAAAAATGACAACATATTACATACGTAAACTTAGCTTTTACTGACACCATGTACATTTTATTGGCAAAACATATCAACCAACGAACATACAGTGGCTGAACTTGGGGCTATCAATGTCTCGGTTGCAAGTATTTCAACTCTATTTCACATATTTTTCCCAAATAAAAATTGTGCAAGCAGAGACATTCCAACTTCCATCAAAAGGTTGTGAAGCGGAACCTTTCCCTGTAGTCTCAACAGTATTATTTCAGGTTTGATTGAGTCCGTCGGGTGTCTTCGGATCTGAGGCTATCTGACGCTGAATCTGACGCTCAATATGACGCTATCTGAATCTGAATCTGACGCCAACTTTATATTCGTTATTCATGCAGTGTTCAATGTCATTATTATATGAATTTGCTATCATATGTGTACATTACTGTTGTGTCTGTGTTTCCCACTCCAGTTCTTCTCCCTCTTCTTTAGTATACTAATCAAGATCTCATATGGGCCTAAACATTCATGCAACCAGTATATGTATATTTACACATTTTGTATTGTTTTATATATTTCAGAGTGAAGATGACAGAACTAATATACCCAGTCCATACAAATCATACACTTTCTCAGAAACTAGCAGAGGTACATATCACAACATATTTCTGCACTTTTGATTTTGTTTCCTTTATTTTCGAATTTTGAAAGCATTGGATTCACAATATAAAATCTTGTTGTCTTGTATCGTTCTAGTAACTGACATATTTAAGTTATGGAGAATAAGAGAACTGACATGTTTATGTTTAAAATTGATATGTTATATTATCCCATTGATATATAGGTTCCACAGAGAGCAGTACTACTTTCCCAGCAAGCCCATTCCGTCCTGAATCTCATAGTCTGAGATTTGAGAAAATTTACTACATGACAGACACTGAAAGTACTGAATCAGTGCACACAGAAGAACAAAGGAGGTACTCTAGGGATAGCTTTGAAGCAGCTACTGTTAGTGAACGCAGCAGTCTGGCTAGTCAAAGTGAAAGTGAATTGAGTTATTCAGAAAGTTGGGAAGAAGTAGCTTCTCAAGTAAGAGTTATGTATTCATTATTAGCACAATAAAAGTAGTTCAGTAGAGCTATAGGCATCACAAAATGTGTGTGTGTGTGTGTGTGTGTGTGTGTGTGTGTGTGTGCGTGTGCGTGCGTGCGTGCGTGCGTGCCTGCGTGCCTGCGTGCGTGCCTGACTGATTGCCTTGAGATTTGGTGGAGACATTGCTTTGGGTGTCTAGATGAAAAATTGTTCAAATGAAAGTGATCCAATCAGTGATTTTCAGGTTCCTCCAAAAGAGTGTTTTAGTAACAACATAGTTGGTACTTTACAGTGTGTTAAAGTTTTGTGACTTTGAAATTGGGCTAAAGAAGTATTTTGAGCTGAGTCTAAATCCCACATTTCACCACAGAGGATCTCAGGGAAAGTGATGTCACTTCCCTAGTTTCAAGATGTTCAAAACCTGAGTTTCCCAATAGTTCAGTGTTTGGAAACAAGCCATCATTCACAGACTATGGTTGCAGCAACTATCTCAGTAGTTGTGCGTCCAGTATGTAACAAAGTATGCCTCTCATTTTGTAAACACTTGTTTGTAAACAACTCATGCTATAATTTCATTGTTCTCTTATCTCATCAATAGGAATCGGAAGATGAGATTGCAAATGCTCTGCAAGAACAATTTATTGAGATGAAGTTACATCATTTAAACAGTATACAGAGAGAAAACATTCATGACATTGAAGAGCTGGATAAAGAAAAGATACAGACAACGACAAAACTACCAGCAGCTGCGAGAAAGTTTTGTAAGAAAAAAGTGGAAATTTTGAGATCACCTCCTGTGAAATCCAAAGGTAAATGCCAAATAACTGTTTTTTTCACACCAATATACGTTAATCCTAATCCGAGTGGGCCTTTAAGAATGAAGCTTACTTCCAGTGTTCTTTGTATTACAGATCCAAAAGTCAGTAAAAGGAAGAAGAGAACAGTAAAACATGGTACTGACAAAGATCAACACATTGACAACAGACTTCTGCACAGACTTAAGTTACAGAATTTAATGGAGAAAATGCAAAAGGTATGATAATAGTTGGATATTGACTGTTAGTATAGTTGTAATATTTGAAGTGCATAAATTATGCAAATCATATTCATAAGTATATTCTCACAACAAAGGCTGTCACAGCATCAATTTTTGCCCCAAAGTTTGTACTGGGAAATTTGACATACAAAGTAACATTGATAAATAGATTTCTATCTTTATGGTCAGTTTATTTCCAAGAGACTGTCTGCATATGTCATTAGTTTCTGCTACTGAGGAATAGGGATTGTAATTTCAAAAGTTTTTTACGTAAATTTCTATTTGAACCAGACTTTGATTTCTCATCACACTCAATGTTTTCATCGAGTCTTGGATCAAATAACATCTTTTGTCGATATGCCATAGTTGGACTGTTTTCAGTAAATTCATGATTTTATAGTTGATAAAGAAAAATTATCTACTAATCATAACTCTTAAAATAAAAAGACCAGTAACATAACAACAAATGTGATCATGAATGTTTATGGATTCTGGGTGCATATTTACAAATGAAAATTTCTACTGACGAGAAATTTTTTTCACTTTTGACAATACTTGATTCGTTTCTGCTAAGTATATCCAAGGTAGGGTGGAAGGGGACTCTGTTTCAAATTTTAGAGTGTATATTTTTACATTTTGTATTTGTTGTAAATCTCTTGCTATTATTTGTTTTCATATTCACAGGCAGCAAGAGTTGAAATACATAATCCACATAAATGTCAAATATGTTGGTAAGTATATAAACACATCATAGATGTAAATGAAGGATATTTTTACAACTGCAGACATCAGACTGTGGACAAATGGAACCTGTTACAAACAGGCAAAGTAAGCAAATGAATTGGATTAATAACACTTGGCACAACAGGTTGGAACAGCAGAGGCTTGTATTACATTTCATGGTTTGATAAAAACAGTTTTATGGCCTCTTTACATGTACATGAAATGCCAGGGAACTGGAAATTTGTTTGTGAATGTGAACTATTACATAAAGTGGCCATAAAACTATTCTTATCAAGTGATGAAATGTAATACAAGTCTCTGTACTTCCAACATGCTGTGCCAAGTGTTATTAATCCAATTCTGTTGATTAATTTGCCTGTTTGTAACAGGTTCAATTTGTCCACCTTCTGATATCTGCAGTTGTATCACAAGCAGGAAACATTACCTTGTTCATATATTTTGTCTAGACTCTATTGACTTTATTAGTGTACTGAATGTTGTAAATGACTGTCATGTGGTCATTAACAAGTACTTTAGAACTGAGAACCTGATCGTATAACTGCATTCTCAATTCTGAAGTACTTGTCAATAACCATGCAACACCAATAACACCTGTGAAAACATTCAGTCCTCTGAAGAAGTCAATCAAGTCTATAGACAAAATATTTGGCAATGTAATATTTCCTGGTTGTGCTAAACTAACCGTCATTTATATTATGAAGCCAAGCTGATGAATTCCTATGTATCTACATTGGAGATACTCTTAAAGTTGCCATTAAATTACTACTATGCATAAATAAGAGAGAAATGTCACTATACACATAAAAAAGGACAATTTTTAAGATAAAAAAATACTGACTATTGGGTCAAACTTGCAAAATATCACATGATTTGGAAGAATTTCACCTGGTCTGTCATTTATTCAATGTTTTTTCCCTAACAATACTTTTCATTGTGTCATTGTAGTTGTGCCAGGGAATTTGATGCCTTGGGTAGCTTTGTAAAGTCTAAAACAGTGATAGCAGAAAGTAAAGCCATGGATCAAAGAATTGAAAAACATCTTATGACTCATGTAAGTAATATTTCACTTTACATCATTTTTATATAGTTGCTTTAACAAATTGCCCATCTCTCTGTCTCTGTCTCTGTCTCTGTCTCTGTCTCTGACTCTGTCTCTGTCTCTGTCTCTCTCTGTCTCTCTCTCTCTCTCTCTCTCTTCAGGGTAATCTTTAGAACAGATCATCATGATTAGTACAATTATCAGCTATTACATGGGCACACAATTACATCTCTTGAGTGCTCAGAGTTCATTAGAATTGAATTTATTTCACTGCCTTCTCACAATCTGGTATTCTTGTTTCTTGCAGGACTCTGTAACTTTGATAGGACAGTTGGCTAACACCTTACCAAAACCTACTGAAGACCCACAAAAAATATGGCAAAAAATGATGCAAGGAATATCCTAGCATAGCTACTCTCCAGAATGATTGTAATTTCATGTCTCTTCACTCTGAACTTTTTATTTGTGATGGCAGGAATGAAGGAACATTTTGACATGGTGCATCATATATATTAAGTTTCAGTGGCAGCTCTTCCAAAAACATAAACATAAAACCCTTTTCCTTGTCTGTGTCCAAACAAACAAAAACTAACACACCTGAAAAGAAAATGTGCCCAACTTACCATCTCATAAGAATTTGCATCGTACGAAGTCTGTAATAGTAACTTTATCAATACGGTCTGAGTTCCAAAATCCCTAACCCTAATATTACTGGTCTCCTTCATCGTCATTGTGTTACAACACAAACTTGGGTAAACAACGTATATGACTCAGTATCGTCAAACTAAACTATTATTGCAACATGTTGACACAATCTATCAGTGGATGTTGATGTAATTACACTCACAGTAGGGTGGTGTCTGTAGTAGTGAGGTTTTTTTTTATCAAGTGGCATCACATTCACTTCAGTCTCATTTGGTGTTTATACTATCTTGATTGTAGAATGATTATATCCACATTACCGAGCCACTTCTGTCACTCACTTGTGTAATGTACAACAACATTTTTACTTTGTGTCTATCTTAGTGGTGTGACATATTGGGCCCAGTGTTCTTCGCTCTTGCCAGAATGATCTGTGGTTGTTTTTGTAAGTTTGTGGTCATGTCAACTCTATGCAATTTTATCAGAATAGAAAAGAACATGATACCTATATTTTTGACAACTCGTGGCAAAACAGAGTAGCGTGATTTTGATACAACTCTCATTATTACTAGTATAGTAACAAGTTTTGACCCTGCACATTTTGACACCAAAATTGATTTTGACTCATGCTTGCTTGAACTATGGATTTCTGCCACCAGTTGCATTACAGATTTGAGCACATGCTGGTGCACAATAAGAGTAATAAAGATAATATATTTTGAAGAAAAAAGTGCTTTTGTAAGTCTTTTCATTTCGTGAAGAGCAAGATCTTGTGCATGGTATACCTATGCATGTACCTTATTTGTAGAGTAGTGATAGGACCATGCAAGGATTGGTAGGCAATGAATAAAGATTCAAAAAAATGTAGGCAAATATGCCTAGCAACAAGTCCATGCCCATAGCAGCCGAATGATGGTGTGCATTGCAAAGATAACTGGGATTACTAGCCAAGTGAATAGAAAGCCAACATGTGAATGCACATATGCCTAGCAACAACACCATGCTCATAGCAACAGTGAAATGGTGATGTATATTACAAAAATAACAAAATGGATGGTTAGGCAAGTGGATAAGCTTTCATAAACATACCAATAGTAAAATTATGGTGCATATTAACATTAAATAACAACACCACATAAACTATACAGTTGTGCCACAATTGATGATATTTTTTTCTTGGCAAGCGTGCATAATTAAGTGATGTAAAATCATCAAACAACTCTCCAGAACCCAAAGTTTCCAAAAATGTCTTTACTTTTAGTTGAGCCATGAAAACAAGCATGTACCCAAATGTGGATTCCAGGAGTCCAATGTTGCATGTCCCTAAAATAAGTATTACTTGTTAATTTTGATCTATGCTGGACGGGGAACATCCACCGCCGTTCACCATGAGGAGTTCCCTGAAGTAAGGCATAGCACATATCAGTAGAGCACACTCTAGAAATCATTCACACAAAGAGAAAACAACAACAGGTGTACTGTTATTGGCCATATAACTTTAATAACTCTGCAAATAGACACATTACATGTACAGTATACATGGCATTTTTTTCTGGCCCATACAATATATATATAAAGACTTAAAATAATTTCACCGGGATTTGCATCATTATGTACATTTAAATTACATCACTGCTATCGGTCACTGTAATGGGGAAACTCATGACATCAAGCAAAATAAAAAAATTTCAAATCATGATTTTTTTTTTAATTTCATGCAAACATGGCATGATTGAACATTTTTGCATAAAATTATATATTATGAATACATTACCATAACCCTGCTGATGCCTGAGTAAAATATTTTCCTATGATAAGTTTTTAATTATTGTCAAATTCAATGTAGAGATAGGTGCTCGACTAACACCTTTGTGGAAATGCCAAAATAATATTAGGCATTAACAGTATACTAAAATTTTCATGTTTTCTGTGTCGAAATTTAAAAAACAAAAGGTCGAAAATCATAAATGTATAGAATATTGCTTGATGTCAAGTTTAAAGTCCACTATCACATATACACACTGGAAGCCATAATGTCTATCGAAATTTGACACTTGCTAATCTGACTACAAAATTTCAAAACTACTTTTACTATGACAGAAAATGTACAAGCCACATGTAAATTCAGCACAAAACTCTGCTGTATGATGAGTACTCAATATGAACGCAGGAGCATTTCTTTTTTCAAAGCCCTCTTTTGTACTATACGCTGATTTAAATGAATACATGTGGCATTTGTTCATGGTGAAATAATGTCCATCTCAAATTGAGTACACAATACTCACTGCAGAATGGTAAGTAGTAGGCCCAAAATCCAATCTATTGTAAATAATATTGACATGGCACACTATAAAATGTAGGATTTGTGAGTGTGTGTGTATGTGTGTGTGCATGCATGCATGCAAGTGTATGAATATATGTATGTATGTATGCATGTATGTATGTATGTATGTATGTGTGGGTGTGGGTATGTGTGTGTGTGTGTGTGTGTGTGTGTGTGTGTGTGTGTTTGCATGCATGCATATGAATATATGTAATATATGTATGTGTGTGTGCATGCGGGTGGGTGGGTGGATGGGCATGTATGTATGTGTGTATGTATGTATGTATGTATGTATGTATGTGTGTGTGTACGTATGTATCTATGTATGTATGTGTGTATGTATGTATGTATGTATGTATGTATGTATGTATATGTATATGTCTGTATGTATGTATGTATGTATGTATGTATGTATGTGTGTGTGTGTGTGTGTGTGTGTGTGTGTGTGTGTGTGTGTGTGTGTGCATGTATGTATGTATGTAGAAAGGTAGGTGTGACCCGTGGAAAGTCAAGTCTGCCATTGGCACTACTGTTATAGACATTAGTGTAGAGTAAAGAGGGCAATGTTAAAAAAGAATACAGTGTGAATTTATTACTGACTGGAAGGTACTGCTCTCTCATTCATTTGTTCATGCCTTCATATTCTTACGCATGTTCCATTTTAAAATAATTTTTCGGTTGTGATAAAAACAAGCAGTTATTTGTACCAGTCTCAAAATGTCACATCTATGTTGCTACACACAAACACCCTATTTCTATGCAATCATCATCATCATCATCATCATCATCATCATCATCATCATCATCATCATCATCATCATCATCATCATCATCATCATCATCGTCATCATGTACTACAAAACAATATTGTCAATCTGTTTTAACTAATCCTGTTTTCATCAGTAACTATAGCAACGCTTTCATATTCCAAACTCAGAATTCCACACATTCAAAATCTCAGAACTTAAAATCTCTCATACCTATAAAATAACACACATCATTTTCCAATTGTACAATATAAATATCTTTTCTTTGATGCAGTATGGTTTAAACCAGACAGATTTATCACATTCTGTCAAATTTGAATCATTTTCATACTTCCGTGTCATCTATAAGTACAATAATGACATATGGCCATATTTTGCAAACATCTTCAATCTCGCTTCTAAAACTCTTCACAATAGCTAGCATTGTCAAATCTCCCTAATAACAGAAAAGTTCTTCATTTAATCACAATGTCCATCTTACTCACTTAACCTCATTTGAAAGACTTCTCTTCTAAAATACTCCCTTTTCATGTGTTTTGTTAAACATTAAAAACAACCACAATTGTTCCAACATTTCTATATCTTGCAAAGTATGTTTCGCCATAGCTCAAACTGATGGGCCTCTTTCACACACACAAACACACTTATACACATACAAGGGCCTACAACAAGACTCTGTAAAAGACAGTACAGGCTTCGACAGTTTAGGCATGTCTACAGTACAAGTGAGAACCTTTACAAAATATGAACACCATATATTAATATCACATAAGCTAAATACCAGGGCCAATAGTTTTAGTTTGTACACTCTTTATATCACAGCAAAGAATCAAACTTTTCTCAAGTTCAATTACAAAATCTTGGCTATATTTCTTTTTTCAACCTATGACATGGAAAACATATAGTTTACACACATCAACACTGTTTGACACTTTAATACATCAGGAGACTCAAGGCTGATACATGAATTCCAAGCTACAAATAACTCATTTGCTGACAAAATAGTTCAGTAAACTTACACATGAGCATTGGATATAACATTACACAAAATAACCCATAAGATACATGTCTAGCAAACCCATGGACAGCCTGAAAGATCAGTCTTAGTTTCCACTTACGCAATATGCTCGCCAGTAGTGAGTGTGGTTACATAAGTGGACCATCTGACAGGACCTTTCTAGTGTGGGTGCCAATGTGGTATCAAATCATCTCTAGCAGAGATCTTACTAGTAAGATTCGATAAAGGATACCACTAGACTAAGACCTTTCAGACTAAACCAGTGGAGACCTGCGACAAAATTCACACTATGAAAACAGTTTCAGTTGAAGTCACGTCGTACAAATTGTTTTAAAAGTACTAGAACCATTACATTTACAATCTTGATCTGTCAGCTACCACAAACAACAGTGTGTGACATTGTCACCTCAACTAACATCCATTACAGCAATAGAAATCCTTATTGCTTCAATGCTTGTATCATTTTTAATACTTTGCCAGTACTATAGCTAGACTTTAAAGGCATCACACTACTGAACTTCTTTTTTTTTTAATTTCAACTGCAAATCTGCCAATCAATAAATTGCATTCATTTTTGTTTTTTTCAGAGAACAGTTCAACAGAATATCTATAAGGGCATTTATTTGTAGATCTTATGATAGTTACATTTTGTATATTGTTAAAAACATTATTTTCTTCATGATGGTAGTGACACAGTTCATGACCGTGTACTCACAGGTTACAAGGTTACTTCAAATTTGCAAATTTGTTCATGACTACCTTATGATAGCGCCCACATAGGTGATCATAAAATTTTATAGCATCACCACAGGCAAGAAGTAATGTTTTACTATAGCACTTTGAAACAGAAGTTGTCTATGATATGAGCCAACCTTGTAACAGCGCCCTCAAAGGTGACCAGGAAATGTGTAATCGTGCTTCTACAACCTAGTACAGGTAACAAGTACTACTTTCAAATCTAGGTCTTCGAGAACCTATTGTGATACTACGTTTGGTGTTATTGGTTTCCTTCTTTGTTCTCAATAATAAACAGCTTCAGGAGTCAAAACATAAACACTTCAATGTTTTGCTTTTCATACGTTTTTAAAATAAACTATTTGATTGACAATAAAAACCCTGTTACTTTCAATAGCTTAGTAGAACAGTGTTAATAAATTAATACTTTTAATGATTAGCACACTATGTCCTATTTCCTTGTATGTGCTGGAGTTGTGTTTAAGTTAGTTAAAGATGGCTAAGTAGCTGCTGACGTGCTAAACATACAGAGAATGCCTATATCGACATCAACATGGCCCTATCCTTGCACATTGTAGAGAGCGCCCTCTATCGTGAAAGGTAAATCAGCTTTTGTTTTTAGTGGTATGATGGCAACTTAATTAAAATGACAGAATGAGACCTGTACACACTTTATAGTTGCACAGGTTAGTGTCTTTATATTCTAAACCTGGCAACAGGAAAAGGATTGTATGTCATTTATCAAAATTATCGGTGGTCTATGTAAAATTACCCCTTTCTCCTGTTAACAAAAATAAGAGTTGTTCCTCAGGCAGTGTGGTCATCCATGGTGATATGCAAATGACTGTGTCAAAGGTTAAAGGTCAGGAATTCAAGCCAAGCAAGATCGAAAGTTATGAATTTTGTTTCATGCATGCATGATGAACCTAAATGACAGTCAATGTCGTTGAATTAATTCTTTTCATGTACAGGAGAAGTAAAAAGAACTGGGAGACAGGGTTTGAAAATGAATAAAATATACAAAGTATAAATAAAGAAATATTAGCAATAATTTGGAAAAGATAATATAATTACATAATGAGAGTTTTCGATGAATGATGTAAATTAACATGTGTCTTTGTTTAACCAAGTAAGACCAGATAACTATCTTGTATGTAATGAAATGCCCACACAACTGAAAAATGTACACAGGTGTATTGTGTCTAAAATATAAGTTATTATTTGTGAAAAATACTACTATTAAGGACAAGTTCATTTCAGCATGCTGACAGCACCATGGTTGATCTTTAGATCTAGTAGAAGAAACAATGTATAAGATGATGTTTGAGTTCATCAGGTTAAACTTGTGTCTTTTGGGTATTAATTTGTTAGTGTTACTTCTTCAAACTTGTGTCTTCTTAGTGACAGTTATTTGTCATACTGTCCACACACACGCTGATACTGTGGACTATACACATCTCTGGTTGGTGTTGTTTTGTGTGTCCCGTCTTCACAACATGCTCTACAAACCTATCTTCTGGGGGGTGAGGTGTGTATGTAAGTTCCTTGTTTAATCTGTTGGTGTGGTAGTTCCACTTGTCTGTCCATGTTTCAATTCTTTGTAGCATGGTCTACACACAGATACAGGACTTTGCGAGTAATGACCTGGTAATGGTGTCTGTTTGTCTATGCAGCGTGTACAGAACACCTCACCACACTTCCAACAATGGTACTGTAAAACAAAACAAAATGAAAAAACCAAGTTTTAAAGTTATCTTCTTTGTAATCTCTTGCTATACTAAAGGAAGGAGTAGATATATTTTTAAAATATTAGAAAAAATTGCATACAATGAAATATTTTTTTGAACAAATTCTTTTCATTAAATCCACTGCTAAGTTTTTCCCTATATAGTTTCAATATTATAAACAATTGCAAATATTATAATCAGAATGATTCTTTTGGGTCAAAAATAAAATGATGTGAATGACGCCAAAAATCAAGTCACATTTTAGAACTGCCGAAGTTGTTTTATCTTCACATTTCTGCCGATATTAGTGAAAGTTTTGAACTCCTTCAGAATTGCTAATAACTTTTTTAACTGACTGAAAAGTGTTAAGTTTTGCTAGAAATTTTGCCGTGACGCTCTCTGTACATCATAAAGACAAGATTAACCCTATACTTACCCTTCTACTGAAATGATCAAATGGTGATGCACATGAACACTGTCTGACATTACGGATCGTTTTCCAATCTAGTGCCACAGAGTCCATCACTTCGTGTAGTTTTTCAGATGTCAGATGTGTATAGGTATCAGCACTCACTGGTCCTTTTATTGCACTATCAGAATTGAAACTGGTATCTTCACCACTAGATTCTATTGCACTGTCCCGTTCACTGTTTTCATTGACGATGTCACCATCGTACAACTTAACTTTGTTCAGACTGTCTGTCACGTTATTCACAGTTGTACTGTCCTTTGCATTATGTATCTCTTCTGTGGTGTCAGACTTTCCTAGAACTTTCTTCATGCTGGTGAGTTGCTGAGATAAGGAAATTAACATATAATGTCATGATTTTAGAGTTTTGATCTATAAATACAACATCTATCTTTAGCTGTTTCAATGTATTATTATTATAATTCACTTTATTTCTATTCAAGAATAATTTTAGGATGCTATAGCTAATCTTCCAAATATAATACAACACTAAAAAGCAAATCAAAACCCAGGACAGAATGCAAGACAATGTACAAAAGAAAGAAAGAAAATATACCACAAATCGTTAAAGGGAACAGTTACATGAAAATATACACAATTACAATGCAGTGTACAGTTACAAGTGCTTCCAGTGATGACTGTAGGCTTTTTTAAATTCACTAGCAATGCCACAGTTATGTACATTAAGTGGTAAGGTGTTCGTTAGTCAGGCCTACATATTTAAATGAATTCTTATATCCATGACATCTCTGACATCTTAAAACATTACCCAATTTACTTGCACATGGTACGAGTATAACAATACCTTTACTCGTTTACTTTCAAGCTTGGAACAATGCAGACATCAGGAGCAGTAATATATACATGTATTACAATGTATCAATAGCCGAGCTACAAGGACACCTAAGCTGGTAAATAAATAGTCTGTAAGATATGCTGTGACAGGGCGCCCTCACACATTGGTTGGAGAAAGGAGGCCAGTGAGGGCAGAGCGACATGATGTATCTTACAGTCTAGTCAATCAACACAGTATGTTAAATAGCTGAACACTTAACTTGTATACTTAATATACACATATTGGGCTGTATGCTCTGAGATACATGTACTTGTAACATATACATTCTGAAACTGAAAACTATTCAACATGACATATGGAATCCTGAGAATCCCACAACAGATGTACCTTAACTGGGAAATACTAAGGGCATAAGGAGCCCTAAATTAGGAAATACTTCTGACATAGGGAGTCCTAGGCAAAACACAGGGAAATACTATGATATAAGCAATATGGTTCCTAAAGCAGGGAAGTTGTTATGATATGCAATTGACAAGGGGCCCTCAACTGGAAAATACTTAAAATATAAAGAACCAAAAACTTGGAAATACTAATGACAGATTTAAACTTTAAACGAGAAAAAATATATTCAGTTGTAGCACAGGGAGCTCAAAGCTGGGAATTATTCATAAATAACATAAGAAGCATTTAGGTGAATGATTACAAAGCCTGCTCACTATTCGTCTATTGCATGTACTTCAATGCATTCAATCTTACCTTTTCTAGAAATGTAACATGGTCTTCAAGTGATGTACTGTGATCTTTCATTGCACTAAGGACATCTTGTAAGGACTCCCTAGGATGGATTCCATTATCAAATCTATTGTACATACCACGCCAAAATCTAATATGGGTACAAGTACAGGTAAAAGTACTTTAACTGATCCATTCTGACTCTTGTAATGTAATGTATGGTCTTGACATATCAAGAATTGACCATATGAAAATTAAAGAAATACAGTATTCAAGAATTTCTCACTTTGTTTTAGGGAAAATCATAAAGATAAGAATGCCTGCTGATGGCGCAACAAGACACTGTATATAAGTTACAATAGTATTACATCATGTTGCAGGTTAGTGTTCACTATCTCTGTTTGATATAACTATGCAGAAACCAAAATGAAACAGTGCACATGCTACACTTTAAGATATCAAAATTGAATAATATTGTCTTGCTGAATTTTGTCGAAATGAAATGAATTAATGTACCACAATGTGGAAATCAAATGCAGACATTGAAACATTGGTGTCAGCATGTCTGCATCTACTTGCAATATGTTAAAATTGTTTATGCCATTCTGACTAAATGAATCTTGCTATCTTAAAGTGTACAATGTGTAGTTTCTTATTGGTTTCTACATGATTGTATCAAACAGAGAGAGAGAAGAGTGAACAGTAACCTGCACTGCACTGTATTTCTGCTCGTCTATTCTTATGCAGGGTTGAGATGGTAGTATGTTGTATTTACGTCAAGTCTGAACCATGTATGATTTGCTGTTATAACATTAAATCTCACTGCAATAAACACTACTGTCTATGAAAGTGTATAGTAGTGACTTACTTGAAACACTGTGGACTTGTGGTAGGCAGCATTATACCCTTAGTTATAGGGTGATCTTTTCTATACAATGGATTCACATAGTCTGTTAGTCTACTCTGGATGTAACCCCATAGTGAAAATGTTCGTGATGATAATCTATAGAGGAAAAATCACAACAGTAGGATTAAACATTTTGAACTATCAAACTTTGAACTATACATTCAAAATTAATTTATATATAACGTGGACTGTGTGTGTGTGTGTGTGTGTGTGTGTGTGTGTGTGTGTGTGTGTGTGTGTGTGTGTGTGTGTGTGTGTGTGTTTGTGTGTGTGCACGCGCGCGCCATGGATGGATGGATGCATATATGATGTATATACGTATGTATGTATGTATGTATGTATGTATGTATGTATGTATGTATGTATGTATGTATGTATGTATGTATGAATGTATGTATGTATGTATGCATGTGTGTAACAGGGTTTTACATCACTAACACTGTAAGTACGTACGTATGTACATACGTACATACGTACATGTGTGTGTGTGTGTATGCGTCCATGCGTGCATACATGATGTCTGTCTGTCTGTCTGTCTGTCTGTCTGTGTATGTGTGTGAGTGTGTGTGTGTGTGTGTATGTGTAGGTATGTACATGAGTATGCTTGCCTTCTCTGGTGCAAGTTAACCCAGTAGCAGCTTCTATTAAAATTAAGATCAACCTCAAATATGAAGGCTGAGACCCGCTTAAATTCCTCTTCTCTCAGTACTGGTACTTATTTTAGATAGATCTCTTTGAGCACACTGATACAACAAAGAATGTAAATAATCCTTTTTGAGAGATGTAGTACAAACAACAACTAGCACTTACTTGTGATCAACTCTTTCTTTTTCATTATTTCCTAGAAATGTACCAAATTGGCAGGAATACACATGATCATGTAGCGTCAACAGAAAACGTTCATTGAATTGAAATGCACAAGGATATTGTTGTGTTAGTTGCCATACACTGTCTAAGAACTGGGTGAAGACAGGTGATATTTCCCTAGGGTCCACATCTAGAAATCCACACCTGAAAGTGAGAACATACTGAAGTGTGAATGAATAATATTAAACATATCAAGTCTTTATAGATTACTTTCATTAATAAAATTTATGTACCAAACAGATGTTATTTTTCTTAAATTCTTTCTTTGACTCTCAAAACATTTTAGATTTGGTGGAGGATTTTGCTGAGATTAAGCATTTCACATTTTGTCATATTTGTGCAATGTCTATTGGAAGGTACTAATTTATGATGGTTTCATTTTGTACATCTTTACTTGTCATCAATATAGAAAATTTTGTGATTTTTTTACAGTAATTTCATTAATTTCATGGTGAATTTCTCCAGCAAAGGATGACACACAACATTTTTTCTCGTTGTGTGATACAAGCTTGGATGCCTGTATAGTCTAACTACGCTAGGTTTTCTGGGTTGAATGTTCTTATACTACAGGTTATTTTACATGTAGCCATCATAAAATCTAAATAAATAAATACCAAACTTATCTAATATACCATTAGCGGAGATACTGCATATGTCAAAAGAACTGAAGTCGCATCAAATTTCAAAAAAGTTGTAACTTGAGACATACTGTTTTTCTATGATATATGACTTTACCATGTATATTTAATAGTCTTGCATCACTGTATTATAGCACTTTTACACAAATTTGATACTGATGACATTTGTGAGTCTATACCTTTCCAACTCTCTAGGGAATACGATACGGCCATACTACGGAAGGAACAAGGTTCAAAGCAAAATATGATTTGCCTTATTCAAATATGGAAAATTATAAAATTACAATTTTTTGTGAATACCATAATTGCGTAAATAGATCCCCTTTCTTTCATGTAAACCAACATGTCCTCTAAATGAGTTATTATATCTGGTTTAACCTCTACAAAAGTTCATAGACTGAAAATCTTGATTTATACTCTGGTAATTAAGCCTTTGGTTTACTAAGATAGACACAAAAACTAAAACTATTGTCGCAACATGTTGACACAACAATGATAAGCTATTGAATGGACATTGGTTAAATTATGGTCTCAGTAGGGAAGTGTGTAGAGTTTTATTGACAAGAGTTCCATAGGCTTGCAGTGTACTGTTTTTGGACTTCCAATGTTTACACTATCTTGATTACAGGGTGATTAGAATCACACAACTGAGGAATTCCTATCACCCACTTGTGTAATCTACCACATTGAAGAACAACAGATTTAGTTTGCATCTATCTTAGTAAACTGAAGTCTGGATTACCAGTGTTGAAACATTCTACCACAACTAACCTGTCAGTAAACTTGTGTCCAAATGACAACCATTCTTTTTCTATCAAAGCCTACAAAGAAAGAAGAAACATCAATAATTATTATAAGTTGGTGAGAAATGTGGTATTGAGACAAACAAATTATACTAACAGAAAGATGTCTAGACATCTCCTTAACCATCCCAACCTTTCCCCATTGTAACACTGATTTTGTTAACTGTGCCACATGTACAAAACTGACAAAAACAACAACAAATTTTGATACCCATTCTGTTCTAATCTTAAAAGTTTATCATATATGTCTATGAATGTTATCAATCAACCAGGTATAAATTTAATAACAGAGTAATTACAATCTATCCTACGAGACTTGCTGCTGTTTTGAGTGGCAACATCATCAAGTCCAGTAGGATAGGATGTAATAACCCAACCATTACTATCATATACTAGTAAATTAAGAAGGTGACAGTCACTCAGTACCAACAAACACAACTTTCTTGAACTGAATGCAGTGTTTTTGCTAAGCTTGGGAGACCCCAGTAACTGAAAGGGGAATGTGGTACAACTGGCATGATAGTTACCAATATGTTGTACCATAATTTTGGTGAGGAACCCTGCTAAAATGAAAGGGGAACTCAGGTAGATTTTACTTGTTTAACACTCTTCACAAACACACATGGAGTGACAATGTCGAAATGACAAGTTAAATTCAACATACCTGAAAACCATGTAGTGTTCTATAGTAGGGATCTAACATCATACCAGCTAGTGAACACGTCTGAGCTGTCCTATCCCAACCATCTGAACAATGAACCAATACACTGGCACCTTCTTCTGTAACTGCCTGTCATGGAATACAACAACAGAATTTCAAAAGTGAACATTAATGAACTCTAAATTCACGGTTATGGAAAAAAATGTGAAACAACATATACCAAGTCCTTGTTTGTAACTGAATAAATTGCACAAGATTAAAAAATGTGTAAAATGTTTGTTATTGTACGTACTATAACAAACATTTTTACACACTGTTTAGCTTTTTGAAAAGTACTGAGTTACAAACACTGGCTTGATCAATGTTGTTTCACATTGATGCTTCATGTAGGCCAGCATAATAAAATTGTTTTATAAATAACAAATCCAAATAAAAATCCCACTCCTCATCCATATGGCCACTTTAAGGCCAGATTTTAAATCTCAGTCATGCCATAAGGATTACATGGGGTTATTCTTTTGTTCTATATCATCTTTTTCCGATAGCTGTGTCATAAAACTGTTTTTCATTCTTAAATGTTAATCCTAGTCTGAACTTAGCCTTCAAGGTAAGACATTTAGATGTTATTCCCCAATACTTTTCTTCATTCAGCCAAGGAAAATATGAGTGACCTAAGGGGCTTTTGTCACTACGAGCCACTAAACAAGTAGTGACAACCCTTAGGTCTCTCAAATTTTTCAGCTGAATGCAATGACAAAAAATATTGGAGAATAGCAAATAATACCAGGTAATATCAAAGAAAAAGTGGGAAAGTAATGGTAATTTAGAACGTTTTGACTCATATTTTGAACACAGCAGAACCAGTGATGTAGACATATGTTGTTGTGACATAGATGCAAATTGTCGTGATGTAGAATGACCAGAGTATATATTCCATATTTTTTGTTCTGAATGGCTCATGCATGGTATAAAGTTGATTGATGTTGATGGCAGACAATGACATGACAACACTTTCCTTTCTTTGATAAGATGACATAGATACAAAGACTAATGTTTCATTGTCCTTACTTGTAACGAGTCTATGAAGACAATAAAGCCTTGTGTGTAATTGTCACGTCCACAAAACACAACATGACAAATGACTAAAAATAAACTAAGTATAGCTGTGATGTGGATTAATTGGGATGTTCTTGAAAGCATAAAAGATAATCCCATTTCAAGATAATCCCATGGCACACATTATTTTAACAACAAACTCCCAACCAAATAATGGACCAAGAATCAATAAAAGAATCTTATCTTCACAAAGTTTTATTTCCAGACTTGCACATATACAATTGTACCTCTTGGTTTAATGAATATGAGTCTACCTTTCACAAATACTACTGTCATCTCTTGACAAATCTTTAATTCACCAAATTACATATTACATATAAACATACATGCATGCATTTATACATTACAATTACATTTGCAATTACATAATATTATATACATACATAAGCATTTTCTTTTTTACTTTATTGTACTATACTGATATCTAAAATGATAGATAAGGTTGCAATAAAGTTTATTATTATTATTATTATTATTATTAAGTATGTTACATACATACATTTGTTACATATGTACCAGTATGTAGGTGCATGCATGCATGCATCCAGCCAGCCAGCCAGCCGTACGTACTACGCACGTACGTGTTAACTGATACGAAAACATCATCACATTTTAATAGTACCATATGTAGCAGCTCTGAGACAGCTAAATAACACATGATTGCTATCTGAAGACCATAACTGAACGGCACCATGCATCGCAGAACAACTCTGTGGAAACACTCATACTGTTTATAGTTGACTGGGTACAAGTGACTTACCTTTGCAATGAACAAAGAGGTATCCATAATTGCCTTGATGTGTTTTAACCATCCACTGGCTTCTAGTCCATCTAAAAAGGAGGTCATAGATGGGTTCTTTAATTCACACACTAGACACAGCCAATGCAGAGAAGACAGAAAAGAGTGGACTTGAGAGACAAGCTTGCAGTGAACACCATGTGACTAGTAGAAGTGGTAGTAGCAATGAACACCAGATTATGATTGGTTGTGATAATTAAAGTGATCATTTATGGATAAAGAAATGGACAGTAGTGTGACATTTTGAATCAATAAAACAAACTTTACTATGTCTTTTTAGTTGAAAACAGTGTGAAATGTAGACCAAGACATTAATTGAAAAGTATATATTTCAAAAAAGGTGGGAAAAGTTTGTTGTTGTATGTAAAGAAGTGATTAGTAAATACGTGCATGTCTGTTGGTGTGCATACTCGCATTCATGAATGTTTGTGTGTGTGTGTGTGTGTGTGTGTGTGTGTGTGTGTGTGTGTGTGTGTGTGTGTGGTGTGTATTTGCATATATGTACATGCATGCATGCACTTCTGTGTGTGCCTGCTATTTGTACATTTTTTCATCCTATATCTTCATTATATTTCAAATTAATTTTACATCATTCATTTCATTTCAATTTATTCTCAATCTCAATAGATTGAATGCCTTTATGTAACCCAGATTTATGACTCGAATATGTGAACAGTTTATGATTTGTCATGAACAAAACATGAAATATTGAGGGAAATAAATATATTAAGACAGGAAGATATATCAAACATCAACTCAGATAAACGAGAGAACATTGCTGGCAGTCAAATTTCAGATCTGGAAATATCTAGACAACTTGTCTGGTAGCAGGCAAGCTAAGCTGCTCTGGAGATAATGAATAACATGTTTAAATTTATACCAGGAAATGAGTTGATAAAATGTTTATGTATACTGATAAAAGCAATCAATGTGATCTGAGTAAGGGAAAATCCAGTGCAAAATATGGTACGACTCTGGTAATCAAGGCTTTGGTTTACTAAGATCGACACAAAGTAACACTGTTGTTGGTCGATGTGGTAGCTTACACAAGAGGGTGATAGCAGTTCCTCTGTTGTGCAATTCTAATTACCCTGTGATCAAGATAGTGTAAACATCGTAAATCCCAAAACAGTACACTGCAAGTTTATGGAACTAGCTCTCAGAGACACCTTCCTACTGTAATTAAACCAACGTCCATTCAATATCTTGTCACTGTTGTATCAACATGTCTCAAGAATAGTGTTATTTGCGTCTATCTTAATAGTAAACTGAAGACTCGATTACCAGTCTCAGAGAGTAATATCTTGAAGAATTCACAAAAAAAAGTATCAGCAACAAGACTCAACAGTGTTGCACTTGCACCATAACTGTAGACAAATTTCAGATCTACAAAACCCAAATTGATTCAGTGATTATTGTTGATTGTAGCCGATTGTAGCTTAATAGTGTGAAAAGTTTTCATCATTCAGGTTGATGTAATAGTTGAAACCATAGACTGTTACAGGATAAATGCATAGTATGACAAATTGTCATACATTTTACTGCACACTTCGTGATCTCCAAGGATGTGAAAGTTATTGTCTAATGCAATGTTGTACAGTTTAACATCAAAGACATATTAAACTCAATAGGGTATATCGAAAGTAATACAGTCCTTGAAAAATGAGTCCGCTGCAGTCTACAGCACATTATCAATGTTAAATAAGGCTATATCAGTATTTGAAATAGATGAACCAAACCAAGAATCAAATGATCAGTATGTAGAACAGATCATATATACTATGCACACCAAACAAACACACAATCACAAGTGTGAAAATAAAATTGGTGGTGAATGATGTAAATTGTTTTAATAATTCTAAATGGCTCTAATTTCAGAGGTGGAAAACTATCCTCTACAAAGAAGTTGTCATATGGTAGTGCTACTTAGCAGCACCAGCATTGGTATCCAATACTGTATTGTGAACTTGAAGGTGAGCAATTACTGCATGAAACCACGACTTACCTTCTATAAGTTTTTGTAGACTACTTCTCATAACGTGAATGTTTTCAATTCCTAAGAACTGAAATTTGATATTGGTGTAGAAGTCTGTGTTTTCATATCCTTTGCCTGCTGCTTTATTGGCCATAGCATTAATCTAAAAATCAAATCAAATACAAACAGTCATGTATTATGCAATCTAAGTACCAAATCAACTTAGCATTATTTTCTACTTTTGCAAATATTTCTCAAAATTGTTTTACTGAAGAGTTGTGATGTTTTGATTTCTGTTCCATTTAATTCACAGTACCTGCAATACCTTTTTACTTCATGCTAGAGAGTCAAAATAGAGCAAGAAGGTTGACTTATTCTATCGTAATGCATGAGAAGCGTGTCGAGCGAAAGTTATGGTGTCAACCAAGAATTTGAATGTTGGTTATTTTTATGATGCACCTAGGCAGTAATATTTTGTTTCAGGTACCGAGATTTGAATAAAATTTCTATTAGATGACTTGCTTTGTGTTTTTAATGAATAAGTTTGGATAATCCACTTTCTTCAAAATACTAGGTGATGCAGTAAAATGTAAACCACAGACACTTGCCTTGAGAATACTGTCTTGATGTGCTTACCTTTGGCCTTGTGTCGACCACATATAAAAAGTTACAGTTAGGGTTGGCGTTGATAATACATTGTAATAGCTGTTCATCTTCTAGACATCTTGCACTAAATCCAGCTAATGGCTGACTGCAACGTAAGATTGCTGCCTGCAAAGCAGAGAACGAAAGATTACAGGGTTGGGTTTAACATCCTGCAGCAGTGACCTCGACAGTAAGGGAAGCCACAGCAGTGACTTTGATACTTGTGAGCGCAAAATGCAGCAGTGATTGCAACAGTTGTGGACACAGCCTACAGCAGTGATGCAGATAGTTGGGAAAGCTGCAGCAGGGCTGGACTCCGATAGTTCAGAGCACAACCTACAGCAGTGGTTCAGTAGTTGATAATGATTTCCTCAGATAGAACAAACAGGTGCTATAGTTGCAATAAAAGACACTGTGAATAAGTTTATAAATACATAGTTAATTCATATCTCAAAGGGTAATCAAAAGCATGCAATACTGTGGGAAGAGTCTAACAGTATGCAGTTGTAAATACATAGCATATGTTAAAATTTTCACTCTTCTCAGAGTAAATTTCCAATAAATATAGCATCTCAGGAGTTTATGAAATTTTGTAGCTTGACAATGATGAAATTATACTTTTGGACTTACTTCAATTGATAATAGCAGTTAGGAATTCTAGGTGAAAAACTCATGTTGAATAAGGATGATTCTTTGACAAGATGAGAATACTACAGTTTTATAATAAGTGTGATAATATCATGACTGCTATATATTCACATCATGCTTTTTACAGTAACTTTTTAGCACCACTGGAGTAACACTACATGTGGTAGCATAATTTCCAGATTGATGAGGCGGTAAATTTGTTATACAAAGACTTTAATATTACCTGATTTTCTCTATGAAAGTATGACAGTGCAGGGAGTCGTCCTCTGCTTCTGAACTTTGAACTCCCAACCAACACTGGAGTTGTGGCTACCGCAGGTACGAATAGTTTCCTTGGATACGTTTCACAGATCTGTAGCATAAGAAGACAATGAATGAAGTTAATTATACTACCTGGTGAGCAATGGTCTGAATATTTTCTTTGCTATAAAGCGTACTGTTATATCTTTACAATAGCTTAGAGCTGTATTTCAGTCAGCCCATCAAATTTTGGCACTGAAACTGATAGCTTAGCGCTGTACTTCACTCAATCTGTCAAGTTCTAGCACTGAAAAAAAGTTAGAGCGGTACTTCACTCAGCCCATCAGTATCTAGCACTGAACCGATAGCTTAGAGCTGTACATTTCACTCAGCCCATCAAGTTCTAGCACTGAAACTGTTAGCTTAGAATCTGTACTTTACCAAACTGACAGCTTAGAGCTGCATTGAATTTCATAGCTTCGAGCAGTACTTCACGCAACCCTTCAAATTCTAAACTGAAACCGACAGCTTAGAACTGCATTGAAACTGATAGCTTAGGGCTGTTCTCCACTCAGCCCATCAAGTTCTAGCAGTGAAACGAATAGCTTATTATTCCTGTACATGTACTTCACTCGACCCTTCAAATTCTAGAACTGTAACCGACAGCTCACAGCTACATTGAAACTGATAGCTTAAAGCTGTACTTCATGCAGCCCTTCAAGTTCTAGCACTGAAATGAAGAACTTAGAAAGTAATGACTGGGAGTTGTGACAACATGCATCAGATATCTTTCTATCTGTATAGAAATGACTACAGGGTTGTCAAAACATGTCAAGGATATCGTCCTATCTATAAGTTAATAGATAGAAATGACAGAGTTGTCATAACATGTCACAGTGTCTTCCTTGTTGTATGCTAATACATGACTGCAGGAGATGTGAGAATATGTCACAGGTTTTCCTTCTACCCTGAGGGAGTAAATTCTAATGTATGGATCCCTAATTGCCTTTTTCATCAATTTCACATTTACCTGGCAGCACTTTACCATTGCTAATACCCAAGAGAATAATTTTCACATTTGAATTTCTTAGTAGTGAATACTTTTTACTTTTCTATAACAGCTAGAGTTTTTTACTAAGCTCCAGTGTTAGTTTCTATGGCAACCAACTGACCATACAATCCTGTTTTTCTCATTATTCAGTAGTCTACTATCAGTGACATTAATATTGCACGACAGAAAATAAATTTTGTATTTATTTTTTCTTATCCAGGAGATCTTTTGATGTGATTTGACTAACACCTTCTTTCTGTAGTCTATACTTTTAGTAATCTGATATTGCTGTAGTTTGTATCTTTACAATTTGGCAAGATATTAGCAGTGTTATCATCTTATACAGAATTCTTATTTCATAACTCTGTCTATATGATCTACTTAAAGTTCTCATCATTATCTGATGTACAATCGTATGGAATTTTACACTTCTATAGACTTTCTTTCTGTATTAATGCAGTACTCTTTCTTACACTCATCATGTATTTATACAGTTATCATCATTATCTGATGTACAATCGTATGGAATTTTACACTTCTATAGACTTTCTTTCTGTATTAATGCAGTACTCTTTCTTACACTCATCATGTATTTATACAGTTATCATCATTATCTGATGTACAATCGTATGGAATTTTACACTTCTATAGACTTTCTTTCTGTATTAATGCAGTACTCTTTCTTACACTCATCATGTATTTATACAGTTATCATCATTATCTGATGTACAATTGTATGGAATTTTACACTTCTATAGACTTTCTTTCTGTATTAATGCAGTACTCTTTCTTACACTCATCATGTATTTATACAGTTATCATCATTATCTGATGTACAATTGTATGGAATTTTACACTTCTGTAGACTTTCTTTCTGTATTAATGCAGTACTCTTTCTTACACTCATCATGTATTTATACAGTTATCATCATTATCTGATGTACAATCGTATGGAATTTTACACTTCTGTAGACTTTCTTTCTGTATTAATGCAGTACTCTTTCTTACACTCATCATGTATTTATACAGTTATCATCATTATCTGGTGTACAATTGTATGGAATTTTACACTTCTATAGACTTTCTTTCTGTATTAATGTAGTACTCTTTCTTACACTCACCATGTATTTATACAGTTATCATCATTATCTGGTGTACAATTGTACTGAATTTTTCACCTCTCTCTATAGATGTTACTTCTATGCAGTATTCTATTCTATGGTTCACCTTTCACTAACAATTCAGCAGTGACTTATTCAACTCTCATGGTAAACTTTTGTAATTTGGTTTACTTCCTCTAGTTGAGAGGGTGTACTAATACACTTTTTTGACTAAACAGAATACACAGGAAATGAGGAAACTGATTATAACTTACACTATTGTCAAGTTTTCATATCTACACCTACTATATAACCATGGAGGTAGGAAGGACATGATATTTTCCCCCAAAATTTTTTCTTCGTCAGCCAAGGAAAATATGAGTGACCTAAGGGGCCTTGTCACTACGAGTTGCTAGAGGAGTAGTGACAAAACCACATGTATTTTCCAGTTGAATGAAGAAAAATATTAACTTAAAGGAATAATATAATTATACCTTCTCAAGCATAATTTATGAAAAATCAGGAAAAGTAATGGTGACTTGAAGTGTCTTGACTCATATTTTGAACACCACAGACATGGACATGGGTTGTCCTGACATAGAACAATCTGGGTATATAAATCCATATTTTCTGTTTAAAGACAATACTGGGTTTGTGCATGGTGTAACATTGCAATCTAGCACGATTTATATGATATAAATATCAAAAGATAGTTCAATATAATGTAATCATTCTTCATAACTGATTTATGATTATATAATAACCTTGTCAGAAAAGTTGCATTCATTATTGACAAAGATTTAATTTCCCTTCTTTTACTATCAATAATTACCTCAAACTAAATCGCTGCTAAACATGTAAAATTGAACATATGACATACTTACTACTCATGCATATTTCTATAGTGTACAGTGAAAGTGAAATCTCGGAAGAACAGAGGACTTTTCATAACTGTGAATAGTGATAGATATAAGACTGAAATACTCAGTTTATCCCTACCCCAGCCCCAAACCACCAAACCTTAGGACTCTTCCATTCTACATACAATCCACACAACTCAACTTTACCAGGGCTACCTGAACCCAAATCCATCAACCCCTTGAAGATTCCTACCACATCATCAACGTCCTAAATTGATATCAGGAAAGACTAAGGCCTGAAGAACAACACGTCATGTACCAAAATCTGAAGCAGGAACTGAAGCCAAAAATCTACACATTCCATAGCTGTATCAAAACGGATTTTAACCAGTATTTCAGTATTGTAATCACTTTGAAGGTTGCCCACTGGACAAGTAGATTCTTCACTACTGTTTCACTGAATATCATGATTTGTAATTAGTACTAGCAACTATGAGGCTACAATCATGGCAATTGTCAACAGACCTTGCAACATTATTTTCAGGAAATTCAACAAAGCATGTCATTTTTGATAACACAGGAAACCTATCAGCAAGCTACATATGGCCTAGATCCTCTAGAGATGTAATGGTGTAACAACTAACATTACATACAAATTTCTACTTTTCCCTCAACAGACTTTACTGAGTAGTAATATTGTCAACAAATCCATACAAGGCATCAGTATCTAATGCCTTACACAGAATATCATCAATATCATATGTCACTTTTCGTTCTGCATGTCAGTATGTCATGTTTATTTGAACTCAAAAATCTCATTCTGCATCGTAATATATAACTTCTAAATACAAGTGGATATACAGGAACATATCACTACATTCCCTTGAGAACACACTCCTTACATTCAGCATGATTTTTCTGTATACGCATATTTCACGGTTGGCTACCAATACGAATTACATATACCCAGAAGTATTCACAACCATTCATCATTACTGCAACTTGTGTAAGTGCAATTTGTGTAAATTGTAATGTAGAAGAAAACAAAATTGCATCATCTAAAAGCAAATTACTTTCATACTGACTATGGTAATGGTACAGGTTTATTTCAACAATTTTCCTGTGTGTATATTTATGTGTCCTCTGAACAGTTTATGACTAAAGCCTGCAAATGAGTACAATTTTACAGTTTACTGCACCTAATATTTTGAAATGACGTTTTCATGCCATTGTAACTTATCTTATCACAGTACCTATGCTTTAATAATAATGATCACTTCGATATCTAGCTCAAATTATACACCCCAAAAGTTGGGGTGGGGGTGGTGGGTGGAGTTAAAAACTATATTTAGGTAGGGTAGCATACCTTTGTTACAGGTACAGGTACATGTATTTCTTCCGTCTTCCACTTAATATGCCCCTGATAGGTTTTTAGAATTTATATTAATTAATGATTGCACCTGTCTCAGTCTTAATTAGTCTACAGGAAGATATCTTATAGGTTTTACAGTTTATACCATTAATGGAAGCACCTGTCTCTCTTCTTAATTACCAGTACTTTACACAGGAACTGCCTTGGACATTGCCTCCAATGCTGCAATATCCTGACACTTCATCGATGTATGTATATGTACAAAAAAAGTCATCTTTCCTGCATGACAAGTGACACCCTGGTCATTCCTTGTTCTACACTTTGAAAGCATAGAAATAAAAAAAATGCACAAAGCACAAATATTTGTCACCATGAGGGAAATTTCAAAGTCATTGTTTACAAACTCCAAATCCAAATAAATAAATATAATAATAATATAATAAAATTGTGTGTATGCATGATTCATCAGCTGAAATTTTCAAAGTTCATAAAATGAACTTTGAACATCTATGTAAACATTTTCTTCTTTACTCAAGGCCAAGATATACAGGTGAGCAATCGGTGGCATGCCATGAGGTTAGCAACTATGACCGAGGGCTTACACAGGCCAATTCACAGGGCAATATGAGAAGCACCTTGTATTGAACTGCTGAAAACCCCATAATGGATCCTTGTGATGTACCTGGTGACTTCGCAAACCCCTGTGATTATAAGTATTCAGGGAGCAATTCATTGTACTTGTATGCG
Organism: Glandiceps talaboti; assembly: GCF_964340395.1. Lineage (NCBI taxonomy): Eukaryota > Metazoa > Hemichordata > Enteropneusta > Spengelidae > Glandiceps > Glandiceps talaboti. The sequence goes on along the minus strand of NC_135556.1, from coordinate 19,010,095 downwards.
ACAAATTGCTTAGTGTGTTGCTCAATGAATTAGTTAGTGTATCTTGGTCTTTAGTCTTCATTTTGTACAGAATCACTAAATATAACTAATAGTAGCAGAGACACAAGTCTTTCACAATCACGACAAAGCTGACATTTTAGTGTACTACTTAAAATATCGTTAAAAGACATAATAACTTTGTCATTACTAGGTAGCATGCACCTTGGAGACCAATTTCACTTATAGTCAAACTTCTTAAAATATCTCCAAACTCTGCCATATGGAAGTTTGCTTATTTGGGGTCCACCATCTTGTTTTCAAGGAAATCAACAACCTTTTATTTTCCATTACAGTGTAAAACGTGGTATTCGGTGGCCGGCCATATTGGATTTTAAAATAACGTAATTTCGATATCCCATGTTGACCCAAAACATTGGTATGGTGACCTCTGACTTATTTTCATCTTGAATTTTACTGCAAATGGGTTGGAGCTTTCCTGAACAAAGTAGAAACTTATAAACAGTATATTTCCGAGTTGTATTTCATGTCAAATGTAATCATCAGAAAGTGAAAGTGTTTTAGGGGCACATTTTCAGAGACAGACTTTTAATTATACAATCTCAGTAATGATATGACACTGCACTATGCTGTGATCTCTGACAACCAATAATCCCCCATTTGATAAATGATTACGCTTAAAATGACAGATGAACGGAATTAAATAAGAAACACGTTATTGTAGCATTACAATGTCTTTTTTTTAATTAAAATCTGTCAATCTGTCAAGTATTCTTTATCAAATATGAGTACAGATAGTGCAATCATTTGTAAGATTAATGAAAATTTTGTTAAAAGGTTGGCTTTTTACATTTATTACAATTTTGATTCGATAAGATTTCTTCTGATTAGTTTCTCTATGAATAGTAATTTGTCAACTAATTCTGAACTCTACAATAATGTCTGAGTAAAAATATGTCAGTAGCGAGAGAGAGAGAGAGAGAGAGAGAGAGAGAGAGAGAGAGAGAGAGAGAGAGAGAGAGAGAGAGAGAGAGCTAAGACAATGCACAACATAGCATCTCTAGTCACAGTCTTTTGCGTTTGAAGACATTAAACCCCCCCCCCCCCCACACACACACACACACACACATGCATTGTGCTGTAATTGATGTCTGAAGTATTTGTATATATAATCTTATAAAAAAGGTTACTCCTTATAAGATTTGTGTAGACAAATTGAATGGGGACCTTACCAAAAAACTTTGCAGGTCATACAATTAAGTGACAGGCAACAGTGTTTGACATTTTTGCCAAGTTTGATTGAAATTGAGTCATGGGTGTTAGAGAGATTATAATGGCTGGCCACAGATCGATGGATGCATGTACACACATACATATACTCATACACAGACATAGACACATAGATACAGACAGAAACAGACACATATGCACACATAGATGGACAAGGGTCATTCCTATAACAACCCCCCACCCCCACCCCCACCCCCCAGTCTGTACCCATTTAGGGGTAATAATTCACAATGATTTGGTCAGTCGGAAGGCAACATACTCTATTTTATACACATGGATAATATCAGGTATATATTGTAATTTGAGTTTTTAACATAATTAGATATAATACACATTTTATTAATGCCATTCCAAAGGAAATATCTACAATATGCTCCTTCCTGGAATATGATATTTAACAAGGTAGAAAAGAGAGCCTGCATCAAATTAAAAAGTATGCAGGGCTATTACTGACTGCGATAATGATGATAATGAAGACATTTTATATGATTACAAATATGAAGCGTGACTTCAAACTATTGCTATAAATACCCTCATATTCAAGAGAATTCCAATTTTAATACTTCCCCTACATGTAAATGAGAACAAATGATACTTGTAAGCAATTTGTTTCAATAAAAACAGATTTCCAAGAAAGTTGGATGATGCTATAATTATAGTACTTACATCATAGTCTTTGTTGACAAGGGTCAAACACCAGTTGTCATTGGGTAGCTCCATGCGGCTGAAATCTGTTTCTACATCAAACAAGTTCCAGCCTACTGACTTGGTGATTTGTAAATTTGGTGCATTGTAATGGAAGGCATATAGATCTTCCATCTCCACTGAAAAATAAGACAGAAAAACAGAATGTTAATAAAAATATGTTATTCCTCACTCAAAACAGGGGTTATTACCTTACTACTTTCGATAATCAAAACAAATGATACTTTTTTTTTTACCTGGATTATATTTGGTGATTTGTCATTCTTTGCTCATACCAGAAGTAAGGATTATGAGAATGAAAATGAATATTTGTTACTATGACATCTAATGATTGGTTTGCTGATGAAAGACAAATAGTCATGGTATAAAATATAGACTATTATTTGTTCTAAGTCTGGAAAGTAATCCTAAAATCAACAATAACTATACAAAATACATTTGATTTATAACAGTGGGTTTTGTAGGTGAAAAGTTATAACTCTGGCATATTGATTTTCATTAATATAATGATTTCACATAAAATGTGTGACTGCATATTGTGGATTCATAAAATTTTCCATATTTTCATCTTTGACATATTTAGGTTCTATATCCATTTAATTTTATTTCCGATGATTTTTTTCCACCGACCATAAACAGATTACTAGACATCTATTACTAGTATTAGGATTACCAGCATAGTGTAAATTATGTATGGTGAACATGATATGCATACTAATAATTAATTTGCATAAGTAAAGGGCATTAACTTTGAGGCAGGGGATACATTTCATTTTGTGAGGCAACATATGTTAATAAAATCATATGGCTATGTATCTGTGGATGTTGTTCCATTTCTACAGTAATACTTTAATACTTCACACATATTTTGAAGAACAAAACGCTCTTGAAATTGTGAACGTACATTATTCTTATCTCTGATGTACTTCTACTTTATATACATTACACAGTAATGTAGCCTGAAGGAGACAGGAACCTTGGGAGGGTCACCTTATCTTTGTCCACATATGCCTGTCAAATCGATATGGACCATTTACTGTGCAGAATAATTTGTGTAATGGTTTTCAGTGATATGGCTTAGACTCAAGACTAAGCTATATAGGTGTGGTGCACTACTGTAACAACATATTTCAGCACTAATATTAATTGTCGAAAAATGACACACCATGTTCTTCTAACTCTAAGACAATATTATTTTTTCTTGTCACATATTGGAAGGTTACATGTATGTACAGGAATAATTAATTACCACAGAATAAGCCGGTTCTCTGCATATCAACACTTTAAAACATAATCAGACATTTCACTTCCTCCAGTTACAGACAGATTTACAGATTCAGTATCTCTAATCCCAAAGATATGGAGACATATCTATGTATGCCTGCCTCCTGAATACTAAACATGTACTTTCACTTAATTGTGACATAACACACTCACATTCTAGCTCCTCCTAAGCCCTAGCTACATGTACCTCATCTTCTCAGGTTGACACACACACACACACACACACACACACACACACACACACACACACACACACACACACACACACACACACCATTTAGATTGACAGACACATTTCCACACAATGACATACTCCTACCTCCATCTAGGTAGGCAGACACAGTCCTGCATACTGCCACCCCTCCTACCCTACCATCATACAGGGAGACACATACATGCATTTGTATATGTATATTCCTGCACACTAACACAACCCTTACTTCAATCTACATGTATGTAGGCAGACACATTCTTGCCCACTGACACATCCCTACTTCATGTAGGTTGATAGATACATTCCTGTACACTGACAGTCCTACCCCCCACCGAGGTAGGCAGACCATTCCTGCACACTAACACACCCCTACCTCCTCTAGGAGGCAGACACATTCCCACACACTGATAACACCCAGTGTCATTAAACCCTAAAGGCATGAGGACATACCAGTGAGTGACACCTGTTACTTAAAAGCACACAATACGATAGAATCATGTGACAGTTTCTAGTTTTTAACAAGGCTAATTACAGACCAGTAATTGGAGGTTTGGACATTCAGTGAAGGTTATTTTGAAACTGTTACTATGGCAATGTTGACAGTAATTCTAATGGACTAATAAAAATGTAACACTGGATGAAAGACAACACTGAAAGAACTTGTCATGAAAACTGGAATGAAAAGAAAACCTGTCACTCTAGTGAATGCAAATATCTGTACTAAAATGCATATTTAATAAACACAACTAGATCTCATTGTTAAGTTGAGGTATTCTATTCTTATTCCATAGATACAGTCTTTCACAGCTGAGCTGCACCGTAAGTCAATAAATATCATTACCTTCTCCATATTGTTCCTTTTTTGTTTCCATTATTTGAGGAATTACTGTATAATCTGCATGTTTATGCATTCATTTCATTTTTTCTTTCTTCTCTGATACTAGTATAAAACATGCAAGTTTTTTTCTTTTATGTTTTCAATTCCCCCCCCCCCCCTCCCTCCCTTTCTTGATATAAAGGCAACTGATCAATTCCTTTTAAAGGAGTAAAACAGTGTCAACAACAGCACCATTTTAGACTACATGTCCTGACCAGAAACAATTCCTTTTTTTTGGGATAAACATGTAGCTTTTTTTACTTAAAAAACAATAAAAAAAAATTACAGTGGCATCATGAATTGAAATAGGGAACTTGCAAACCCGCCATGTTGAATACTGCATCATGGGAAATGTGATTATAAATACTAATCAAACCGTATTGTAAACAATAATGTTAGATTGTTTTTAACCACAAATGATCAATTCATAGTTGCCCTAACCATTGTGTGAGGTTTATTTTACTAGTAACTCCTGATTAGGTATTACGATAACCACAGATAATCCCATAGTCCTTTGCATCTGAGCATGCTCAGTTTGGATTGCAAGTTCCCTATTGTATTGAAAGACACATCCTAGTAATAAGTCTAAAGGAACAGAACTCATCCTATAAAAAAAGTTAGCCGAGACTATCTTTCATCATGTCAAAAATGTCCTCGCTGACAAAAAATTCTCAATTCCCATGTACACATTATAATGTTGATTCAAGACTTGTAATCCAATTCCCTAGAGGTTACAATGTATACTCAGGAGGATCTCATAGATTACAGCAATCCATGATTAGAATTTTGATTGAGTGAGTATATTTGCATAATCAATACAATTTATATAAAATCTCTATGTTTTATCATTCTGAAAATTGATGAATTATGGATATCAAGCCATTAAATATCTCTCTTTATCTACACGTACATACATACATACATACATACATACATACATACATACATACATACATACACACATATATACATACATACATACATACATACATACATACATACATACATACATACATACATACATACATACATACATACATACATACATACATACATACATACATACACACATACACTCACATTCATATACATAGACAGGTACGTATACACATATAAACACATACATCATACATGTACAGACAGGCCAACAGACAGACAGACATACACTGTACCACGATTTGTGAAATAAAATATCATAATCTGAACCAGATTCATTCCATTCAGTTACAAAAACTTCACCAGAAAATTTATTTACTGACCAATTGCCCTGTGAATCCTCCTTTCTATCACATGACATGACATGACATTTCATGGGCTATGACATGGACATGATCAACTGGCTTGAGAGACAGCTGTCTAGATTGTCAACGTGATACGGATGGCTTGATAGATTTGTTTGTGAAGCAAGTCAACTCATTAACGACAAAGCTGATGTGTAATGACCATGGCATCCATGTATGAGGTTGTTTAAAGCTTAATGTAGTGGATTATGAGAGAAAATAACCTTGATTACTTCGTCTAATGTATGTACATCAATTTATGGTGTCATTATACCATCTATAAAACTACCTGCCACAGTAATTTTCTGGTGTAGACACTAAATTATTTACAGCACATATCACATCATTGCACATTTTAGAATGCAAATAATATATTACTGGTTCACAAAAATAATTCAGAGATGAAAACAGATAGTCAGGCAAATATCATACAAGACATGTGTCCACAGTGGTTTGAATTTCTGATAACAATTTTTTCATAAAAATTTGAATAACTCACAACCTGAGACTGAGGTGCACATAAATTTATCAGATTTTGGGCCATTGCAAACTTTGCCTTCTCTATATACGTTACTCCACAAACAAACAAACAAAAAACTAAATAAAATAAAATAAATAAAAATGTCAGTGGTACTCTAGCGCAAAGCAAGTACAATGTACAGTATAATTCAACATCTGTGTTCTAACTTTGATATTATAATCATAAATGTACGGTACATGTTAGATTCCTCCACAAAGATTTTGAGGCTAAGTGATCGTCACTTATTTTTTTAAGAATTACATCAGAAATACATTGTACATGTAACCTTGTAGTCTATATGAAGGGTGTGGGGAACTTGTCACAACATTTTCTGTTGTCATTTACAATGCCTCAGTCCATAGAAAACTCACACTTTTGGTGGATGTTTTTATCTTCTTTCTTTATTTGGTTGTGTATGTGGGTGTGGGTAGGGAGGTTACACAGAAGTATTTGCTATCTCATAAAGCTGAAACTTTTTTCAGAATTAATCAGGACAAGAAACTACACATTCATGTCTTCATGTCACCTACTCACTTTCACTTCATCTTCTGTGCACATTTTAAAACTTTAATATACTCAGTAATCAAACCCTGATTTCTTTACTTTTATTTTAAAACATGCAAAGATCCTGTCTCGCTTGATATCTGTGAGTGAGAATGGGACAAATTTAATATGAGACATGAAATACTGATAAGAAAACCAGCCATACCCTTTTGCCCTTGCCTATAGAAAATACATCAATGTAGAGTTACATGTAAGTATGCCAAAACACATATAAATGGAACAGGAGAACTTTAATTGAAATTTTCCGTACTAATGGAGTCACCTGTCAATGCAGTGGCACCTCCTTCAATAGCAATCTTATCTGTAAGCAAGGGCTCTGTCACAAGACAGGTAATCATGGCACTATAAGCAAATGATAAACTCATTTTCTACTGATAACACACTCCTTTGATGTCTTGCTACCATTCCTTGGAGAACATACAGAGTGTGTACATCAGGATATGATGTTTCCTTTCCATAAATTGAAGCTTAGTGTCACTTTTCCGTTCACTTTTATATATATATGTCCATTATCTATTTATACATGCACATAGGAATTGTAATCCTGTTCATTTCTCACTACAACAATTTGTGTTCCCCGACAATATTAGTTGATATCAGCATATATTACTTTGTTGTGATTAAAATTGTTGGCCACTTGAAGATACTGACCATATAAAATTGTTCTAATTTCAAATAATTCTAAATTTGCATCTAAAACACATATATCACATTAAATCACACAAAATATGGTCACTGATGTTGGAATTTCTCAAACTGTGGATGACGTTAGCATTGTTACTAGTAGAAATGTCACAAAGTTGCTTTTCTTCTTTTGAAACATGAAGTTTCATCAGGGTTGGGGAGGGCATCGCTGCATGAAAATTGGCATTTCCGATTTCATATACATGACGGTCACACAACAGAAATGCGACATTTCCAGATTTTCGGCAATTCTGTCGTGTGACTGCCATGTACACAGAACCAGAAACGTCACCCTTTCATGCAGTGTATGTGTATATATATGTATGTGTGTGTGTGTGTGTGTGTGTGTGTGTGTGTGTGTGTGTGTGCGTGCGTGCGTGTGTGTGTGTGTGTGTGTATGTGTGAATAAGTGTGGGTATGAGAGATTTTGATCCAATTTTATATTATTAGAGTACGTGACAGATCTATCGTAGTTTCCAGTGAGTACACATTCACATTAAGCTGCATGGCTGAAGTGAGTAGTTACAACTTCCATACATGTAAGGTGGAAACAACATGGATCTTTTAGTACAATAGAGCTAAGAAAGACATCTAAACTTGAAGGATAGCATATCAATGGATAACCCCTCCACTCGACTTCATACTTGACCTGGATTCTAAACTCTTGACTACAGTGTAAGCAATTATGCAGGGATTTTCCTGTATCTAGTACAACAGGATTCTATGCAAGTTAATAGCCATTCCTGAAGGCATACTCATACTGTGATGATATCGTATTATGTATATTTGTCTCATAGCACTCATCATGTCTACAAATGATGTGAATTTCATTATAGTCAATGTAACTTATAAGCTATTTCTACATATTTACATGTAGACGGAAATTTTTCACTTCAACACTTTCCAGTATTAATGAATTTATTGTATCATTGGACTAACTAACATACAAATGCACAAGGATTTGCCGCCTGTCCAGATACACTACACCACTGACACTATTCCTGGAGAAGACTATCTGTATTCACGCAAAGCAAAGCATCAAATTACAATCAAATCAAGAAGTCTGCTTGACAAACATCTTACTGTTCACATTATCCCCTGGCTTGACAAAAATCTTACTGTATAGTATTACTTCACTCTACGTTTTACCTGGCGGAAAAAAAATCTTACCAAATGTGTTACATTTTACTACCTGGCTTGACGAATATCAAGTTACTATAAACATTACTACATTTTGCCATCTTGCTCGACAAGTATCTTTTTTGGTAAGATATTCCTTGCGCCAGTAGATAAAGTGTAGCAGTATTGACAATTTTTTTGTTAAGCCAGACTTGATAAAATGTAGTGGTGTTATTTACATTTTTGTTGAGCCAAACAATGTCTTTGTTTCAGGTTGTATGTTTTTTACAATGTAATTGTAAAGAATCCAATATGTTACTAACTAGTAGTCCATATATCATGCAAGTAGACAATAACAGATCTTTTGGGTTGAAAGTTCAAGTAAAATGATTAATGAGTTTGAATTATTAGATACAAAATTAGACAGCAGAGGACTATGTAATCAATAACACAATGATCAAAGAGGGTTTCACTTCCCTTCATCTGAAATGCAGATGAAACAAATTCAACACCTGTTATTGCATAGAAAATTTCATTGCAAACAATTAAAGAAAACATAACATACATATTATACAAATAATAATAAACCTATTATCTTAACATCTTAATTAGTGTACAGTCCTGACAACATAAAACAATAAAATTTATGTTGCACTTGTAAACTTTACAGCTGTGACCAAACTATTCAAATGCAAGGAGTTTATAGGATACAATGCGTTATGAGCACAAAAATTAGGACCGGTATCTTATCAGTATGATGAATAAACTTCAATAACAGTATAAACAAATGTTTCAGAAGAATCAACCTTTGATAAATTCATACATTCAGGTCTCATTAAAAGTGATTGTTTTTAAGAAACTGCATTTAATATACATAATCTCATATCTGCTATCACAGAAAAGGACCCTTGAATTCAAACAATATCAAACATTGTACACACTATCAACTCTTTGCACTGAGCTTATTTTCTATCGTTAAAACAAACTTTGACTGATGGATGGATACATGTAGCTGGATGGATGGATGGAAAGATAAACAGAAAGACAGACAGACAGACAGACAAACAAACAGACAGAAACAGATGGACAGACAGACAGACAGAGAGGTGCAGACAGACACAGACAAACGTATAGAGAGATGTACAAATACTTGAAATAGCCAGACAATCATCCTTCTCATCTCCTCTTATACATCATGAGTCTGCATAACTTTGAGTATGATTAGTGCTTTCATTGCTGTTGTCATGGATACCAACATATGTCTTGTTATCTATAAATAGTATTACATACATCATACCTCTAAAGTAAAGTAATGGCATATGTGTTTCTTCTCCATTATCTACTGAAAGTTTGTAACAATGCTCAATGAAAGAGCAAGTCAATACATCTTGGCTGTACAAAACTCGTTACTAATTTAAGTCTAAGATTAAATACATTGCACAATCTGAGGTAAATGAATACTCTATATTGATCCATATGAAATTTACATACCCACAATGCTTACATGGAATTTATCAGATAACCGGTATCATTTCCAATGTAGTTCAATGGAGAGCATGCACATCGAACCCTTGCAATAATTTCAAGTTCTGTCATCCCCTGGCACACTTTGCCCAAATATAGCAAGTGGTTGTCACTATCTCTTAGCTTAGTGATTTGGGCTTTGATTTTTTTTTTCAATATCTTTACAATTTTGTACATAACATGTTTCACCATCAATTTGTGATTATGTGATGTTTCCATGCAACTACATACATATAATCATTTCCAGCATGGGATTTGAGGACCTAGGTAGTATAACTTCGGCCCCTCCTGCCGTACAACCTTGGTCCACAAAACTCATAGAAAAGGCCCAGTAAGGTAATAATATACATCACATAAATACAAACTAATTGCTCTCATATTGTGTACTAAATGTCAGGGTGTGTCATGAAAGCTCAAAAAGCAAAATTGTTCCTTTGGGCTATCTCTCGTCCTATTTACCAGAAAGCAAGCTGGACAGGCAATGAAATATGTTGACCATGGGTAGTGATGTGCAATATACATGTAAGGCCAAGTAGTGAGAAAGGTAAAGTTTGAAGAATTTAAATATAGAGAATATTTTGCAGTATGAAGCCAGCTTATCCTGAAAGATCCAGGCATTGCTTCCGCTTATATAATGTGCTAACAGACAAGTTCTGAGTGGTTACATCAGTGGGTGCAGTCACATTTCACACTAAAGACATCTCAGAAATGCAAAAATGAAGAAAAGCAATCAAACTATTTGCTTTTGATACATGTACATGCATCCCCCCAAAGGATTACACTTTGCTCTCTATGTATTCAACCTTGCATTGACAACTGTATACAAAATGAATGTCCAACTGCAATTTGGTCATGTTAAATAGGTGTACAAGTCATTACTAAGCACATTTTGAAAAATTGAAATTTAACTTTAATATATACTAATTTGTTCCTGTCAACGCAAAATGAAAGCATGAATTAAATAAATACAAATTATACAATCATAGGTCCCCATGTTTATGTTGTCACAAAACACATTTAATATATCTTCAATTTTTCACACAAAAACTGAAACCGGTTTCATTTCTCAGAGGAAAAACCTCTATTGCTCACTAAAGAATAGTGAGTATATAAAAACATGATTATGTAGCAGCTACTCTTGAAATATGATTCATGAAATGTAAAAATGTAAATAAAGTATGCAGAGACCAAGCAACCATACAGTGAAAATATCTCATTACAACATCTTGGGAGATGAAATTTACAATATTACATAATCATACACAATATATATACTTTATCTTGATAAATACTTCAGATTGACCAATATTACATATTGCCAAATACTTCATGAAGGGGATAGAATCAAACAGTGATGTGAGTAAGACTGGGAAAAGTCAACACATGGAAAAAGTTTTGGGTCATTAAAATTTCTATACAAAATTTCACTACTTCATGTTAATCATGTAATTTGTATGTAAATCACATGGCAAATAGCAAAGGTGGATGGAAGTGTGCTGACACAGACATTGTTATTAGATTATGCTGTGTAATGTATGCAATATTGTCATACAGTTTTATTATAGTATACATGCATAAAACTACTTGTACTTTCATCATAGCCATCTAATATGAAGTAATTATGGCTTTCTGAATAAAAAAGACACTTTTCCACAACAAGAATAGCCTGGCTGTTGGCATAATGAGTGATATTGCAATGTAGTTTTATATCCAGGGATGATAAAATTATGCAGTTACTCCTCACACAAGTAAGCAGGTATGGACATGGGTAAACCTTTTTTTTTTTTTTTTTATATTTTCAGGTAGTTTTGCTTCAGATTTAGCATACACATATCATTACCATGAGTAGACCCTAACTTTGTTTGGGAACACTGATAAATGACTGGGCAATCCAGGCAGATTTTACTTACTGAAGCTCTTCCTTTGCAAAATGTACAATTATGTGATGAGTTAGAACTAGAAGCAGAGAGACCCATGGGTTAAATGATAGGCATAGATGATGTTTGTTTGTTTTTTAATCTTCTGCTCCTTGTAAGGTATTATCATCTGACACAGATGACAGACTTGCCATAGCTCTAGAGAGCCTCACAGAACAACACCAAGACAAGTCTCTGGGCTAAATCTTACAGCCAGGATAATTATGTCCACAATTAGAGAAAGAGAAAGTAAATGTTATGTGCAGATATCATCATAACATCACATTACGTGTACATGTATTCCTCAGTGGAATACTGAAATGTGATTATTATTATTAAGAATATTTCCCCTAAAAACAATCTTCTAGAGTGAGCAGTGCTCATCTAGTAAAAGGAAGCAGGAAAACCAACTAGAACTACTTGATACTTATCATGGTGTACCAAGAACATAATTTAATTTTTTTTTTTTAAATTTTTTTTTTCTTTCAATTAATATTGAATGAAAAACACTTACTGGATATTATTGATATTGGGACACAGAAGAACAATTGTGTGAAAACTACCTCTCTGTTTCAGAATATGACACATTTGATGAGCTTCCAAAGGTTCAGTTGTCCTTATCAAGTGGTATTTACAGCTAGTGAGCAGAAATAGTTGATAATATTAATGAACTGGGGAGACAGTTTAGACACGACAGGTGACAGAATGATTTTTATCAGATTCCCTTGGTATACTATTAACATACTTCTATCTCTAATAAATCTCTATGGAATTAGTAGTGAATCTAAATGTTGATTCTTTCAGATTAAGTTTTTTAGCAATTATAAAGTCGACAGGGGTAAAGAGAGGCAATTTTTTTCTGAAGAAATAAATATGTAGACAAGCGTACATGCAAGACAATTTAAAGAGAACATATCCTTCATGAATGGTTAAGATGTTAACACCTTTTCAAAGTTCACAGCAAGTAAGAATCCATGCCAATTTTCTACCAGTAGCCTATGACATGTACACATACACGTACACATACACGTAGGCAAGAAAAAGAAGTGACACTGACAGTTCTAAATATGGATTTATTAAGTCTCGGTATTGGACTTATGAATAAAATCAATTTGAATATGAACTAAGCAAAATTATCTAATTCTACTAATAAATTGAGAGTCGTGAGATCTAGATACATGATTTCCTACCCTTGTTTGCATTCTTAGTCTTAAAACATAAAGCTCTAAATCGTGAGTACCTCTACAGAACTTGTTATGTTATCATATAGAACATGAACAGATGGCTGCTCCTGTCTAACTATATGCAATGACTACCCTGACATGAAGCTATCAAAGAGACATGAGATATCAATATTGTCAAACCACAAAGAATGATGGGTAATTCCACTGCCTGTGGTTTAACCTTTGAATTGTCATCTCATCTGAATACTTATGGCATACCATGATTGCTGCTGTCACATTATGATAGGTTAATAAACTAGCAATCAATCATCAGTTGTGGCTGATGACTTTTATATATTTCTTATCAGCATCATGATCATTACATTATATTCATTAACAGCTACGACTATTAATCTGACACCACATACACACACACATACACACACACACACACACACACACACACACACATATATTATATATTATATATTAATGAATGTGATATTCAATGATATGCATAGATCTATATGCAAATTATTCTAATCAATATTCAGCAATATACATTTGTATGCAAATTACTTTAATTAATATTCAGAGATATTGATATATACCACCATCCTCCGAGTAGTTTATTTCATTACATCTACCCTAAGGTTACTGAGATCTAAGACATACATTGTATGCACACAGAAAAGACAAGTGAACCTGAATGTACAAAATAACCCCGTTTATCATGCAAAAAAAACCCAGACAAATATAAATGATGCCTATTCCACCACATTAACTTTTAAACTAAAATAAGATATTGAACAAGTATTGCTAATACCGTCTCAGTGATATATTTGCACTGAAGCATATTGTTTCAATATCATGAAAATTATTAGTATTGTTCACCTATTGGCATTGCAAAACTCAGTAAAAAGTAATGATCATGCCATTAAATGAATCAAGTTTTACAACACTGTGTTTTACTACTATAATATAAATGTCATCCTCTTTATGGGCTATGGAAAGTACCATGGAAAATCCTGACGACATCTGTGCTTAAGTTAAACATACATAGCACACAGAAATTTTAATAGACGGGTTACATACATTATTTGGGCATAAGCCGCATTGCACAAGTTATGTGTGTCCTGCACAGATGTAAGGGGTATACATGTACATGTTTTGTTAAAAGACAACAGTATATCACAGTAAGACTCTTATAAGAGAATCATACTGCACCAATATGAGTGTTTACATGTAAAGATTAGACGATAATCTACCAGACATGAAGTAGGCAGATAACATCCCAATCTGATGGCACAAATAGCCGTATCGAGGTTTTAGTGAATTACGTCAGTGAATATTTATATGGCAGGAAACAGATATTGATTTCGTATCTATGACTTCCACTGGGGTCAAAATTTGAGACCATCTTGTACAAGTTGTGATCTAAATTAGGTACTGATTATTCTCAATATACTGTCCTATGGGCAATATAAGCTCCACTTGCCTGACAAGTACACGTATCTAGGATGTTAGAAACTTAAACATTGGCATGCTGCTGTATCATACAGTGAATATTTATATCATTGTTACTTCTTATCCATTAGAGCTTTGACATCAGTCACGTAGATCACACAGATATGACTAAAACACCTATACACAGGGACCCCAAAATATTGACACATGTAGGAGTAACTTTAACTATCTGCATTATTTATTTATTGTTTGGTTATCTGAACAGATGATGTGTCCCCTTAATAACTGTATAGGTCATACAAGTGAATTGACTGATTGATAATCTAAACTATCTACATATTAATTTCTATGAAACATCAGTATGAAAGACAATATATCCGTCTCTTTGAAACTGATTTTCAATTCAGTTAATCAGTTTGAAACCGAATTGTGTCTCCGACAAGAAAACTGAGCAATGGATTTGGAGTGAATCACTTCAATTTTCTTTAGCATCAGTTTCGAATGATTTCGTTTGGATTGGTTCACAACCCCCCCCCCCCACACACACACACACACACACCCCCACAAGTGGTTTTGAATTCATAATTAAATTGGTTCAAACTAGTTTTAGTGCATGTGGGGACAGGAAACCCAACTTTGATCTGCACTCGAACCAACTCAAAATTGAACATGAGGACAGAACTAATATATCGGTACTCACCTGGTTTGGAAAGTTTACACAGAGACGTGTATATATCATGACAATCTCTTTCCCTAGGTATAACAAATGTGGCAGCCTGGAAATTCTTGCATCGGATTTGTAATGGAGATCCTGTTGTAGTCAAAGGCATCTTCTCTACAGCTGCGATATGCATATGCATTATCTGATAAAAAAAAAAAGTAAAGAAAGACATGGCATAAGTCACCACCAATTTATCACCATAAGGACAAGGAAACTATTCTTCATAATTCTTCAAGATGATAACATTATTACTTCATCACTGTCAGTCCTTTATGATTGTGGCAGGGCAATCACTTTGGGAGTGTTATTTTGCCATAAATTCTTGTTTTGAGTGTGTAATAGTCTTCAAAGCACTACACATGTATCTACCCCGAGGCTTTCTTCCATTTCAAATGATTTGTCATGGTTTGGTTTTCTCCTTAGCGTGTGAGTGAGAATGAAACGCAGTCTGAGTATGTAATTATTATCTGTAATGTAAACGTAAAGTATGGTGACATACCTGTAAAAAGAAAATCTATACGAGTTAATTAGCAAACAGCGATATGTTCCGTTTTAATTAGAATTTCAAAGATGGTTGGTTTGTTTCTATGCCATCAAGAAATTTCATACATGTATACATGACACCTACAATCAAAATAAGACTAGCATGTACATTGCATATTATAGTGTTACCTGTCCATGTACATTATAGTGTTACCTGTTCATGTACATTATAGTGTTACCTGTTCATGTACTGTTCATGTTCATGTATACTTTTTAGCTAAGTGTACAACAGCTTAAATAAAAGAGTAAGATAAATTGGAAATGGATACATTATTTCATTTCTTTGTCGTAAATAATGTACCTGTCTAAATTCCTCACCACAAACCTTTTACAGGAACTTTTTAAATTAGTTTTTAAATGAGCTTCAAATGATCAGAACACAAATAATCACATGACCAAAATTGACCAAACATAAGCTGGAAGACATGGTACTTAGTAAGTTACAAGACTAACTTCCCTATCATTAGTCACATGACATTCATTAACCAATGATCATTCTTTAATCACCAGCAAGTCAAACCAATCCAATCCATACTTTAAAGTAATGATCAGAGCATATAAAGTTTACACATGAGAAAACATCTGAAAAGAAACAGTTGACGCAAGTATCTTTCTGATTAGTATTTTCCAAGGACTGTATCATTAAATCGCTAGGATACCATGGAATGTAGTTACGGACTAATTTGATGGAAATAAAGTAATCAGGAAAGCTGTGCTAGGCCACAGAATTACATCACAGTCAGATAGACTGTTAAGTGTAATCACCTTGTACAATTAATGACAGCAACTTCATTAGTATGAGCAATCTATAGTATAAATTGTCAACTTTGTAATCACTGCAATATGTTGCTTGAATTTTAATTTGAGAAATGCAGAACTACGTGGATTACATTGCATCACAGTTCCTATACAGGTAGGTTATTAATATGGTATGCATGATTTATGCCTGATTTTATTTACCGAGTCTTTCTACACTTGGGAAATAATGTTTTATAGGAAGATCAAGATTACAACATTCAGCCAGCTGTTACCATTTTTCATAAAGATTGGGCCAAGTCCATATCACAACCCCCCCCCCCCCCCCCACCACCACCAAACAAAAAAGCACTGACAGTGTTGTAGCATAACTGTACAATTTGTGATATTTAAAAGTAAATGTTTATAAATCAACATACCAATCCATATTTGTTACAATATGTACCATCATTTGCAATGCTGCAATGTGCAGATTTTGATTTTGTGACATCAATAAAACTACATAACTTGCACTTTGGCTTGAGACTGGAAGTTCTTTGCTTCCAAAAAATTGCAATTTTTTATTGCCAAAATGCACACCTCTAGTGCAATCATTTCAATTTGAACAATTTCCTAAGTAGCCATCAAAAGAAACATCCCCACAAAATATAGTTTACATTGTCCACACACACACACACACACACACACACACACACACACACACACACACACACACACACACACACACACACACACACACACACACACACACACACACACACACACACACACACACATGGACCAACGCGGACAGATGGATGGACAGACAGAAGAACAGACATTGCGCCATGCCTATGATAGGTTCACTTGTGCTAAAAAACTATTGTCTTGATTGAAATAGACACTTTTAGTCTTTGCCTCAGTATCATACTACAATGTAAGAAATTACATGAAGAATACATAACCTGCTCAATATCATTTCATGTTGACCAATATCTTCAGACTCTTATTGTTTTTTATGACATTATGAGCAATACTTCGGATACTTTTGTGCAAAAATTGAAAACACCTTACCCTTAAATGTGTGTGTGTGTGTGTGTGTGTGTGTGTGTGTGTGTGTGTGTGTGTGTGTGCGCGCATATGCATGTGTGTGTGTGTGTGTGTGTGTGTGTGTGTGTGTTCGTGTGTTCATGTATGTGTCTGTATTTGTGGCTGAGATCTGGACAGAAGTGAGTAGGATGTGTTTGTGTGTCTCTGTGTATGTGGCGGGTGTGCATGTACGTGCATCTGTGTATATGTATCTGTTTTTGCGTGAAAATGATGAGCAAGTGATCATAACATTCATGATTTTTCTTGGCTGATTAGTTTACTTATTATTGACGATTCTTTCCCTGCCGCCTGATATGAAACATGTTCAGATCCTGAGTTGCATGCGGCATTACAAACTACCACATTAATCTCTATTATACATAGACAAATATTTGAATTACACAGATACCATACAAATGTTGGCAAAACAATCAGTCTAGAATACCTGGCACTAAAATAACTCAAACATTATGAAAACTGATTGTACATGGCATTAATATCCTGGTATGATTAGCAGCAAAATATTCATATTTAGCTAATTAAACAAATAAAAACATTTAAAATGGTCAAATTTATGAGTTACAGTTACCAGTATGTTGCATGTTTAAACATGTTTACTTGCATGTACCTGTTTGATTGACAAATGATGTGACAATAAAATCTACAAAAAATCCTGAAAGTTTAGAAAATAGCACACATACATTACACAGTTGATAATTTGGGTGCAAACTGTTTTTCAGTTGGCGACAGAACACTCATGAATAGGCAAATGGGAGTAATAAAACCTATCCATTAACAGGCTTGAAGGTAGCAATGCAGAAAGATCTTGTCCCGTGAGACAAGTTCATGGAAACCTACACATCTATCATTCTCTGATACAAGTTGTGAAAACAAGTGAAGTAAGGCTATCAATGATAACGACTGATGGATGGAACTGTCAAGCAAAGGAAACATACACTTAGTAAGGTAAATAATTGGAAAATAGATGGTTGCAAATAAAATTCTTTTAGAGAATTCACTTCCATAATTCCAAAATTCCACATAGAAGTAGAACACACTGACTACATTGATGAGTTCCCGACATGTTACTTGTACATGGCCAAAGGGGAACTGACATATGCATTTTGTGTGTATTTTAACCTTGTTGACTTCTACCTATGGCATATGGTGACCTCTGTTAACTAAATAAACTGATCTGAATATACAAAATGAGAGGACTGGGGGAAACTTTACAAATCTAAATTTTCCAAGATCCTTATACATGATGAAAATAAAACACTGTGTTTATACTAATTAAAATCATGATGTGCATAGCTCCCAAGATGATTAATCTAATCAAATGAAAGAAAACACGTCACTTTCCAATATCATGTGAATAAAGAACATGCATTTTGAATACAAAGTAGGTTAAATCAGTATTTTATTAGTCTGTTCCCTTTGCTCTTCACAAATATCTAATATAAGCTCCAAATGTTTAATAATTTATAGATTTCCATAGAAAACAAATTTTATTTCCTAGAAGAAACAGAAGTCACTTCAAAAATGATTGCATAACGAAAATGCAATAAAATGTGAACACTGTCTTTTAATATACTACTTCCGAACCACAAATATATTAATCAATAACAGCAGTGTTTTATTGGACTGCCTTTTAATCATACATATATGTATACTTGATTTTGTCAATATTTAATATTACCAGAATATTTGGAGGATGGGAGTAAAGGATGGGGGGGGGGGGGGGGGGGGGTGTGTTAAAACAACAAATCAATCCAGATTAATACCATTGAATTATGACAAAAACTGTCATAAAACCTGATGGCAGCCTAGACTGAATAATTCATTATTATTGAATAAATATGTAAAGATGCAGTTTGCATTAGAACTATTTGTTTTCCCAATACACTGGTATATAAAAACTATACACTGACTAATAGTCCAGTCAAAATAAGGTTTGACTCGGACAAAATTGCAACAGAAATTATTTTTAGTGCATCTTATTTAGAATTTTGTGGTGAACAACATATCAAAAGTCGAGAAAAATCAAAGTGTTGGAACATGGTGAAAATTGAGATTTTATAATTAATTAGCATAATAAGCGGGAATACTATATTCATAAAATATTGTTTTTTCAAACAAACCTAGCAAGTAAGATGTATAAGTAGATAGGTATAAGGGTGAAACATTACTAATGTATTGTTGTACACATTAATTACACTAATTAACATGCATATGGCTATCTAGCATGTTAATTACACTAATTAACACCTGTTTAACATATTCATATTCATTTATTGACTTATTCTTTAAAATAGAGAACATTGTCATAAAATAAAAATACCAGCAAAAACAAATAATAGTGTATAGTGTAATAGTGTATAAATGGATACTAGTACACATATTACATATAATTTAAAGTAAAACTATGGGGTTAAATTCAAAGGATTCATTCTCTTGTGTTAAGTGTTCCTGGGATGTAGCGTTTCAGCAATATATATGCTCCAAGTAGTGTAAAAGTGGAATAATTACTCATAATATAGTAGAATTTTGTAGTATGATCCATGGTCTGAAATTGTGCATTTAAATTTGATAGTGAAAGAAAGAAATTGTCTCTGCTTTGTGTATAAAAATGGGCAGTCCATAAATAAAGTATATTTCATCTTCAACTGTGTTGGTATCACATTTTTTTTTTACATATTCTCTCTTCTATTGCTAGTTTAGGTCTAACATGTCTCCCTTTTTCGGTCATTAGGTTATGATCACTGATTCTCAATTTACAAATAAGTTTCCTATGGGAATTGCTTGTAACCGTTATACAAATATTCTTCCATTTTGACTTTAGTTTTAAATTTACAGTAGGTGTGCAATTTTTTACCTCCCATAGAAGTCCAATCAGCATTAATATCCTGTTCCCATTGAGAAATATATTGTTTATCTATCCTCTGTATTATCATTATGTTATTCATGATATGTCTGTTTCCATTATTCAAGTAATTTTCTGTTCTCAGATCCACATATGGTTTGTAGAGCAGTAGCCAGGCTGTTTTGTTAACTACGTTATATTTGACAGCCTCATCAATAAGACTGTTTTCCTTTTTCGTACACACTCTGAGTCTGCCAGTATTTCACCATCATGTTATTAACAAATTTGCGACAGTGGTTGCCTACCTAGTCCCCCCCCCCCCCACACACACACCTTACTGCTAAGTTTGTTGCAAATGAGTTAACTCGAAGTAACGTTTTGGATAATTTGATGTTTAGTTTCTATATTGGCATTTGATCATGTTTACTTCTCTGCTCTCCATATGAAAGTATGGGTCTAATAGCATGATCAAAAATTTTGATCCATGTTGGAATGTTTAATATATTAGTGAACGAAGTGATTAATTTTTTAATTGAGTAGAACGCCTTTGTTGCCTTTCTATAAAGTTTGTCTTTTGCTAGATCAAACTTACCATTGGGTTGAAATTCTATCCCTAGATACTTATAGCTATATACGATCTCGATATCCAATTGATGTTTTAATAATAGTCTATTATTTCTATTAAATAACAATACCTTTGTTTTCTCTATATTGTTTAATATGCATAGTTATCTAACAAGGGAGGTATTTGATGATGAAAGGGATGTATTCAAGTACTCCAATACCTAATGACAGACATACTACTCACAGTGGTATTCCCAAAATGTATACTTATTGTACATTACATGTAATCACATTACATGTAATCTGCATTACTATTGTTTAGCTTACTTTGGAGTGGTTTGATTTGAAAAGTCAAATCGAATGTCAATAACTATTTATGAACAGAAAATATGTAGGATTACTAATATATTGTTTTATATGTTAATTACACTTATTAATACTTGTTTAACATGCACATTTATCTACCAAGGGAAACGTTTAATGATGGAAGGAAGGTATTCAAGTACTCCAATATCTAATGACAGACATACTACTCACATGGGCATTCACAAAAATGCATACTTATTGTACGTTACATGTAATCTGTAACCTTAACTAAAGTGATTACATTACACACATTAAGTCAGTTTAAATTCAATAGGAATGAATATTATTTTTTCACTAATTATGTTAATTAAGAAATGTCATTTTTCACCATGTTCCTCCACTTAATTATTTCTAGACTTTTGATATGTTATTCAGCATAAAATTCTGAGCAAGATGCACTAACAATTATTTCTGTTGCAATTATGTCAAGGTTTGGCCTAAATTTACGCTAGACTGACTGGACTATAAATTCTATAGAAAATGAATAAGAACAATATTATAATTTGTAACTTGTTAGTTGCAACAATGTGTTGACTTTAATATGACTGGGTTTAAAAAAAGTCACTCAGCAATATTGCCCTTTGGTATTCTATGTATTTGATCTTTTATAGCAACATGTGTTCTTTGATTTTTCCCTAGAGTTTTAGCACCATAGTAACAGAGTAGGAGGAAGCTAAAAAAATTTACAACTTCCCGATACTTTTTTTTTTGAGGAGTTCAACGGTTTCAGAACGCCTGTGAATTTTACCCATTTACAGTACACCCCTTCCCCCACCCCCACCCCATCCCATCTTCCAAATATTCTGGTAATAATTAAATATTGAAAAAATCAAGTATACATTTACATTTACAAACAGCGCAACAAATATTAATATTTTTCCAAAAAATTTGCATTTTGATTATTGACTTTTTTTACAACCTTTCATAATTCATAATTAAAGTTGACAGGACTTTTCACAAAAAAAATGGCTTAAAAAGATAATCATTGATAATTTCACACTTACCCATGTTTCTTTTTTCCCAGCTGGATCAACAAAAATCAAGTGAGTAGCCGTCAGGTACAAAGTACCAATGGATGGTCTACGACTGTTAAATCTATCCAAAAGTCGTACATTCTCAACCTAATGAAAACATAAAGAAATCAAGAATGTTGGATAAGCGTGTAGAAGTTGAAATAATGCAACATGTGATCTGATCATCCTAGAACAAGAGTGCCACAGTTCATGCTCTTAAACCTGAAAAGAAAAAAAAATACAGAGAAACCTCTCTTAGACTGAAACTCAATTTTCTGTATTGATCCAAGGTCTGTTATTGTGTTACACAGGTAAAGATGTTATGAGATGTGGGGTTTGTATGCTACAATAAAGCCATAGAGATGAAGAAACTTGCATCACCTGGGCCAGATTTGGTGAAAAGTACCTCCCTGAAATACAACACCGTTCGTTCTCAATTACCTTATAACAGCTAAGTGTGTGAAAACATCGTTTGGTACGCAGGAATAACATGAAGAACTTGAAAGGGTCACAGAGAAAACACATCATCCATCTGAATAGCATCAAGGCAACGTGGGTGTCTACTACACTGGATGCTTATTTAGCATGCACGCTTAGTTGTATACTTGTCTATAAGCACAAGACTATTCCGCCTGGCAGTCGTTGATAACACTCCAAATTGTCACATTCTATCCAGTATCAGAACAGACTGTTTATAAACACACCCATATTTGCCATAGCCAGCACAATAAAACCACTGCCAACGATTCCATTATTTGAGAATACATCTAAAGTTGCTGATTTATTTATTCAATATTTAATTTGGACTCATCCAACTGACAACAGTTGCCTCAATTTACACAACTTGACAATGGGATTTATGAGCTTACAAGGAAATGTTAAATAACACTGTATTCTTGCTGTACCATTAATTACATGTAATCTTTTAATCAAACCACTGAATTAAATAAAATCAACATGTCCCTCCAGTGCAGATACCTAACCCTGTAAAATAATGGAGTGCTCCAAAAATCAAATTATTTCACCTGAGCATTGCTTTTCAATACACAAACAAAAAACTGCCATTTCATATGTGAGCATAAAATGAATACTTAGGAACTTATAAATCATGGCAGATAATTATTCTGTGGAAGAATGCTGTTGTTGGTGTTCGTTGTACAAATTTTAATTTCCATGCTTAGCGCTGAGGTGGCTAATATAACGACTACTACTACTACTACTACTACTACTACTACTACTACTACAGACACTTGCTTTTATGCGACATAAAGGTGAGTAATGGGAGAACAAGGATTCCGATATTGCATTTAGATATATCTAGATAAGGAACAGTACAGCATCATCTAATCTGTTGATCTACATCAGGTTTTGAATCTAAAACAATTTGCAATAAATGGGAACATAAACGGCCATATCATCAACTATAACCTGTTTATTTTTTGTATAATACCACATAACAAAATGAATCCTGAGGCATAGCTTAATGAGTTTACCCTAGTACTCTGTGTCAGTGTTTTCACAAAGGTTGTGAATACTGATAACACTGACAGGTAAACTGGCATAGACTCCCATATGTCTACATAATTTTGTATTTGGAACCCTGGTATAAAGTGACTGGTGTACTTGAATTGATTTTTATCTACTTTAATACCACCACTATGCCCTCTAATGACAGCCAAATTTTGTTGTTGCACTTAGTCAAAAACTGAGATTTCTTGCGAGTCACCACATAGTAAGAGATAGGGGAACACCAAATTTTGGTGCTTCACTAGTAGACATTGTGTGCATCAGTGGCACGTCAAATTGGCTTAGAGGGCACACTGCTTACCAACCTTTATTACCAAAGGACTTCTGAATACTTGGGTACTAGTATTTCATTATTCTTTACTGAATCCAAATAATGGAATTCACAGTTCTCCAAACAGTTTTCTGTTTTCACATCCAAAAATGCATGACTGCTGAAGGGGTTGCTGGTGAGCATTGGTATTAATTCTGGATTTGAATACCAGTATATGTAGTTTTAGAACTTCCTTTAACAGACAGTGATCTATGGGGAGACCTACTTATTTCTACCTGTAGCTCGTTGTCAACGTGATATGCAGATTTCCTTTCTGTACCTGTCTCCTAGTAAAGTCTAAACACATCAGAATAATCTAACGCAGATTCTGATTGATTCTCCAGTCCCTGTATTTACTGATCAGTTGTTGTCATAGAATCACACACACGGAAGATGAACTATTCTACGCAGCTGCAATCATGACGAGGCTTTATAATCAATTTCCTTTCAACACAGTAACAAGGGATGTAAAAAGTAATTATTTCTATGTAACTCATTGACGACAGTGAAGATGCTATGTATCAATACTACCAATTCAGCTATAGGTGACTTGCTGATTTTTTTTTTTGAAATCTCATATTTTTCATTGAATGGAATACATGATTGTACATAATGCCATGTGGCTATGTTTAGATCTCCTTCTGTGTACAACCTATACAATGTCAACTCTTCCCTGTGTGCTGCTGACACCGTCTCATCAATCACATTTCATGCATTATATGCTGTAAAACCCTAAGAGAAAACCCACTGACATTTCAATAATTGCACGGAGATTGAAAATGACTCAATCACCAATGCAAATGGTTTAATGATTTTTTTTTTTTTAAAACACACTCGGAATGTCATTTATAAAGTTCAAATCTTCAATCTCCTAGAATGTATTTTTTGATGTTTCTTTTGGGTTTCTTTTTATGCTTTCATGTAGGAATTAGTTTATGACACAGACTGTCATGAAGTATGGAGAGTTTTCTGGCACTCAATTACATTTGTAAGACGTAGCTAAGTTTACCTGAGATTAGAAGCTCTCTGTCAGGATTCCTTTCCACAATGTATACAGCAACCTCAGATCCCTTTCACTGTTACTAGGATACCAAATGTTTAAAGGCTAGGGTTTCAATTCCCAGTTCTTGTGTCAGTGTATCTATCAGTGGACTCGTAAATATTGCATATAGAATCTTTTCTTTTTGTTCTGTACCAACTTTTTCTACAGCTCTGCCAGGCAAATGTTTTTCACACCTAGATTTCAATTCTAATCCAAACAAGGCCTGAAAACACTTAAGAAATACATTGTGCTTACACAAATCAGAAAAAGGATGTTGAATTTCACTTTTCAGAGAAAATTTGTGTTTAGTAGTATCGTGTAAAATTCTCTGAAAATCTGCAACTGATGGTGTCTTTATATATATTTGGGGAAGAAAGTGCAAAAGGACATAATCTCCCACCAAAAAAATGTGATGTAGTATGCCACACTAATCTTCACCATCAGCCTATACTGGAGGAGTCTAGGCACTAGCTACTGGCCATATACGGTCAGCTATATGTCCTACCCATGGCTATCTATTTTTTAAATATACAATGTATACACAGTGTTTCTTTAGCTGAAAGATATTTTCTCAAATAGGAGAGTTATGATTTTCAATGTGTGTATATTTTTATAACTTTCATTATCAGACTATTCCAATATACACATTTAGACTGTCCCTATATCTTAATTTTAACACACATTCATTGATATTACTACTTCACTGCTACTCCACAGCCGATCCCCCCCCCCCCCCCCCACCCGCCAAAACATATAAAACATACGGAAAACCCTGAGGGTATCACACACAAGCCAGGTTGAATGCTTTAAAATGAAAAATATGGCTTTTCTACTCTGGGTTTTCTACATCACTGTGACACAACAACTCATGTCTGCATAATGAATTCTACAGTGCTCAAAAATATGTTATTCCCCAATTTTTCTTCATTCAGCAAAACTACACTTCTGACCTAAGGGTTTGTCAGTACTCCTCTGTCTCCTTTTCATGTCAATGCCTCTTTAATAGGTCACCAGTAATTTCCTTGGCAGGACTAATTTCTAAAAAAAATCATACTTAGCATGGAGCCAGTATAAAAAAATATCAAGTTACAGGAGTAACCGAATAGTAGACATACATAAAAGTATTGATTTACTGTGTCTGGCTTATTGTAAAGTGCTAACATATATTGGTGATGAAAGGAATGTCTTGCTTCTATTGTTTAGGACAAATCTTTTGAAATTTTATGGAATTTATGGAAAAGGCATTTTGTGCCTTGTTTTGATAATCCTCTGACATCAAACTGTACCGTTTTTATATCAAAATTTTCATTTTCTAAAGTGGATACTCAATATCAAAAGAGGCTGTAAAGTTTTTTGCTCTGGCTGTAGAATTCTTAAAGACTTTTCACTCAAATATAAATAAAGACAATAAATACCTTACTGGGAGAATTATTAATACATGCATCATTCAACAAACATATAATGGGTATAGTAACCAGAAACTAACTAAAGATGGGTTATATGTATATATGTATGTAGATGTGTATGTGTTGTTGAACTGAACCTTCATTCTATTATTCAAATCACAAGATCTATTTGTAGTAAGTAGAACCTTTTTTTTTGCCAAAGAAATAAACCATTTTGTTCATGTAGTAAAATACTCTGGTTCACTGGAAAGCTATATACTTGAAGTTAGGGATGTCACTGATTCTATCCTGTCGTCTGTCAAGTAAGATGACATTTACAGTACTTACAGACATCCCTAATGTTATCAAGTCCTTTAATTTATAGAACTCTTCTAAGACTTCTCAAAGGCTGAGAATGACAATATTCTAAAACATGACTGAGTAATTCCTTATTCTCTGCAACATAAATTGAATAAATTCAAGCTAGTCTCATTCTCAACATACTGGGAAAAGGACACCCATACAATTGGGAAGTTATAACTGCTTGCTCTAATATGCATCATGTGTTTAAACACAAAGAAGCTTTGATGAAGACTCATCTGTACAGATTAAGTTACAAATAAATCAAAACTTTGTACTGCACCAAAATACCTGGACCACCTGTCTGGGACAATATTTTGAAGTCACATATGTGTAAACAACGTGTGACTTCACATCCCTTGAAGAAGACCTGAGGACTCGGGTTGAAAGCTAGGATTTATCCAAGTATTATAGCAGCAGAAACCTTTAATTTATTTGTGAAGAAATTAGAACTGCATGTAACGCAAATTGTCAAATTTTGTATTCTGAAACTCGTATGTGTCAGGTAGCATATGTAAATTAGAATACATTTAATCTAATTGAAAGAGTTGCATACATCAAAAATACAATACATCCATATCTGATAAATCAAAATGATTTTTAAAGATATAGCCACAAATAACAGATATCTCCATTTACAAACAACTGCAATATTAATAGCTGATAACACTTAACCTAGTCATCACGGTTTCATTTCAATATACATGTATTTTATAGGAAATTAATACTTCATGCTTTAATAAAGCTGCACTACTAGCTGGACATTTTTTATTATTTAAATAACCAAAGATATATTCACTATGTCAATTTTATTTATAAAAAGACATTGTATCTGTTAATTAGTAGTCAACATTATCTGTAGGTGGTGTAGTGGCAAGTTTAAATCTTGAGTGAAAGCTTGGTTTTGAGTCTGTCACCATGTTAAAACTGTATTGGTGTCAACTAGAGTATTGTTTTTCAATCAGATAACCACAATATATTCACTGAAAGTTGTTAAAATACCAAGAATTAGATATACATGTTAAGCAGGGGTGGTCAATATTATCCATAAGCAGAATTGAAACAGGTTGAAATCGTGATCATCGTTAAGGGTGCTGATTTTTGGGTGCGGCCAATATGTATTGGAAAATGTCAAGTTTAATCAAGTACTCCTGTGTGGTAAGGTGGTCTGAAACCACAGCAAACATGAAATAGAATTTATCTATACCTATGTTGTCCCGGCACAAGTCATTTCATATCTTGAGAATAACCTACTACATCAGAGGGTACGTACATACGTACATGTATGCCTACTCCTGCCCAACCACTAACTTTGACATGGACTTCACCTGAAGAGGGATGAACATGTATACATTTTTATGTACACTTATTAACAATGACACAAGTAACAATTATTCTTTACAGTGTCTGATATGTGGCATTCCCTAGACATTACGATAATTTCATTTTCTATTCATTTGTAAGAGGAAAGCTGTAAAAACAATGTTAATAGGCTGGAAATGCCAAAGAGTCGAGAGTACAAGTAGTTCAGGAAAAAGGACTTATTACTGTCAAGAAAGTGATGCGAGTACATCAGTAAAGCAATCCTGGCTTACAGACATTGCCGTTTCCATGGATACGGGAATTCATATTTAATGATATGAGCTGATTCAACTTAGTGGACATCTCAGCATCACATATGTATACATGTACTTAAACTCACACTGTCTGTATGCATGTAATGTTTGATCCCGACTTCAATGACAAGTGTCCTGCCGAAGTTGTTTATGCATGGTGTACAAATGTAGCTGTCGTGGCTGTAGATTCTGGAGAAATATTGTAAGTTTGTTGCTTATAATTACATTGTGTTATATTAAACTCTTTGACATTTAAGTCAAGTTTTCATATTTTTTTAATAGAACCAGTCAATTTGATTCAATATTTTCTGATATCAATGTTTTCCCTGAACAAATAATTTCAGATGGAGTTATCTTTTTGTTAAAGTGAAAATACTTCTAAATCGTGAATCTCAAAATTCTACAGACATCATCACAAAGTTCAACAGGCCATCTTTTTAGTTTCTACCTGTCAAATCTATCTCCATATTCAATAGTGAAAGGATGGTCTCTTCTCCAGATAATGAGTTTCAAAATTTTATTTTTATATTTCAACTGCTTGTTGCTTATAGTGTAGTACCACTGTGTCGTCACCTACATGTACATGTACACTGAACCCATGAGGGATGGCCCTCACTGAACTTCTTGGGAAATAAGTATTTATATACTTAAAGAACTATCCAATATAAAAATTAAAATAAAGATTATTTATTATTTACATGTAATTATTATAATCAACATGTTACACTGAGAATAGAAAACTCCTAAATTACCCTTGGCCAAAATATGGTGGCTATACATCTATGTTATATTATACAACTTAGAAAGATATCATCTGCACACTGTCAAAGTTATCCTTGGACAATATGTAACTGTGAGACTAGCAAGATAACATGTCACACTGTCAGTTAGCCTTGGACAATATCATGTGACTACAAGACACAGCTATTACCCACATCTTAGACTTATGTAATCTGATAATTTGAAGCTGTCTCTCTCTTGGTAAAAACAAATAAGTGTAACAGAAACCAATGAACTGAAATTGGATTTGAATTTAAAAAAAAAAAAAATTTCACGCTGAGTCTGACACTAAATAACGATGTCAAGGTGTAAGGACATACTATGGATTGTGTGTGTCACTGAATATACATTTTTTTTTGTAGGGCACGAGACATTGGTTGGAAAAACTACTAAGTGATGATCAAAAGGTACTTTGTGTAATATCAAAACCATTATTACTATGTCTGGGATTTATGTTGCTAGGTAACATAACCCATGGATCAGACAAAAATAATAATCCGCACAGAAATGTTATACATAAACGTTTGTACCTATGTTGTGGTATGTGCCTATTCTCAAAATTTCAATAAAACTTATGATTTTCCTAAGAAAATTATTATCAAAATCATTTATGAATGTCATTTTTTACCGATATTTTCCATCAACTTATTATCGTTTGAAAAATAAATATTTAGTAGACATGTACCATCATGTGATATGAGGGCACTGTTCTGATATACTCATAGAATCCACTGCCACGACATTACAAAAATAGTTATGTAAACTTGTTATAGAAGTATATTCTAAACAGATGAAAGCTTACATGAATATGACCAAGCAAAGTGCTAGCTGGCTTGACATTAACTTACTACTGTATGCATCCGACTGAAAAATTGAAAATAACCAGCAATTGATAATCTGTCAAATTTTTTGCTAATATCTGAATATTAATCTTTCCTCTCCACAATAATTTACACAAATCAAGATTGAAGACAACATTTATGTTACCTGTCTTACAGAAAATACAAGTACAACAAAATAACATTCACTTACATATATGTAGTCTGTTAGGTACGCCATGACGGGGCACCCTCAAACATCAGCCAACCTCTAGTGAGAGGAAGCCGGTGAGGGCGAAACATCACGACGTATCTTACAGTCTAACATATGTGCTGTCAAACATTTGGATATGACAGAAGTAAATTCTACTGCGAACACTAGAGGGCGCCATATAAGGAAACAGTTGGCACAGGCTTCAATAACTTTTCAGAGTATATATCAAAACATAAATTACAAGGTGTTTATTTCCAAAAACACTATAAAAATGTAGTAATCTAAATATCCCAAAACATTTAAATGGAAAAAAATAACAGGTGGACATTGCCATCTTTACATGTAAATATAAATGAATCTTGTACTTTTATGACGTTGAAGAGGAAGAGCAGGACAAATGAAAAGTACTGATACTGTAAAAAACAATTAATTAATAACAGTGCACCAGAGATATTTAAAATAAAAGTTTAACAAACAAATTAGCTATTTGGATAATAGCACTTTGCATATTCTTACTTCAATAATTCCGTCATTTATTTAAATGTTTTCCTTATTTTTCATTTTATACCTGTTACGAGTCGGGGGGGGGGGGGGGGGGGGGGGGGAGGGGGGTTAAAGACATCTGTACAACAATTTAGAAGTAAACATACATATTAACAAGGCCAGTAACATAATATATTATAATTGTTACAATATACATATCTTATGTGGTGGTGCCAGAATACACTGGAACACAAAAATGTGTAAGGATTTACTTGTACTTTGAGAGAATGGAAGAGGATAAGGGAAAAAAATAAAAAAGACATGCAGAGCCAAACACATTTATATTATCTCAGATGAAATTTTAAGCTATGAAGCTGTTTTGATATTATATATAGTATACAGTTCCGATGACTTGCATATGCCCATGGCTATATTTATATCTATAGCACAATAAATGGCACATTGTCAACACAATATAGTTCATTATTTTCACATTCAGTGCACAATGTAACCTTTGCAGAAGCCATTGATAACATTTGAATGTTAGACTCAACACTGGGTGATGTAGTCTAAGTTCAAAGGAAACAAACCCAAATTAACATAATTTACATTGTGTGTGAAAATTAGATAATATTACATCATCAGCCTATCCTGAAATCAGAACACATTTCTAATTAGTAATTCTCTATTGTTTACATATTCTGTTTGTATGCAACACTAATAGTGTAGGTTCAATGGGAAAAAAAGACATTCACAGTGTAAATTGTCTTGGGTACTATGACAGCAAAGAGGATGTTACTGTTATGTATGACACAATGGAAGACACATCAGTTAGGCCAAATAAAAAGAATTGTTTCTGGTCAGGTCTTTTTTGTGTGTGTTTGTCCAGCCCATGCACTCTGCAGATCCATGGGAAAACACAAAAATAAGCCTCCCTACTTCAGTGAAGACAACTGCAGAGCCAATCATGAACAAGCAAATGACATCTGCCCCCCCCCCCCCCCCCCACATACACACATACATACTTCCTCTAAAGAACTAAATGAAACGAACAGTAACTGCCATAAATAGTAGGTTGAGTGACAGGTTTGTAGAGAATTAAAAAACGAAAAAAAAAAAAAATGTGTTGTCACCCCATTTTAGACAAACTGTCCTGGCCAGAAACAATTCTTTTTTTTCTCTTGGCCTTATGACCAGTAATTACAAATAATGCATACAATGGACAGTGGAATGTCAGGTGACAACAACATCTGAGTTCTAACTGTTTTACATCTGAACTCCTCCTTCATATGTCTACTGTAAACTCACACATCTACAATAATAGGGGGAGTACAAAATACCAAATATATAGAATGAATATCGAAACTACAACTATGATGTGCTGTTGTGCATGAGAACATCAGAACTGGGTAATTAATTTATAGGCAAAAAGGTGTCAACCGTTTTTACAAATGAAAGCCAAATAGCTTATCCTAAATATTGTAATAGACTTGTGCTATCTGAACATGTAAATCTCTTTATTTTTAGGGAAATATTTTAGCAAAAAGTACGAAAAAGTTAGATTTTATCTCCATTTTACACAATTTCTCAAGATCGGGTTCAGAGGAAGTGATTTAATATAATAATAATATGAAATGTTTAAGTGGTGATATTTTACATTGAAAAAGAAAATACTCATGACATCGACTCTAATCCTGTACAAACAAATGTATCATTATACAATAAAGTTGCAAGCATACCACATCCGTTTTGATTCTTTAATTGTGATATTTTTTATAAATATTTGGCTTCTCAGTTAGACTGCCATTCATTGAAATGAAAGCAGACAACACCATTTCACAAAATTTCATGACCGTCAACAGAGACGATCGTCCGGAAATAAGTAGGAATATCACAATTCCAAAAGAAACCTTACTAGAATACTTCTGATAAATTACGCACACCATTTTTGTGTGAAAAACAGTAGGCGGATAAAAATTCTCACCTTTGGGGTACGGATGTGCTCCATCGCTTCTTCAATCTCGATTTTCTCTATATCAGATCCGCCATGACACATCCGGGTGTTGCCAATCTGTATTGTGTCCTCGTTCGCATTATATTGCACATCAAATGTCATATCTCTGTCTGGTGATGAAACTTCTGGCGAAGCACATGCCTTCATGTAAACATATACCAAACTCTGCATGACTTCTTTTACACGACTATCTTTGTCAATTATTATGTCAAATACAATACAAAATAATTAAACGATTTACCCAACACTATGGTATTAAAATTGAACACCCTAGAGCGAGGCTCAGGTGTCATCCTTCCAAAATGGCGGCTTTCAATTTTGGGACGGCAACAACGACGTCCGGTACTGGTGTGGGTGGTTTAGGTGCAACTGGTGCCTCGGGATTTTCCTTTGGAGCACCCGGGTAGGTTGCTGTTCCGCGTCTCCCGTTAATCTCGCTCCTCCTCACAACGTCTCTTTTTATAGATGGCTTACACACGAAGAGGAACAAACACGTGTTGTGAACTTGTAATTGTAGTCTGTAGACAGTCTTGTGTAGAAAGCTGCGAAGGAGGTGAAATTATCCATGTGGCGTTGTCAAACCCGAGATCGTATGATCCATCCAAGATGAAACGACGTGGTTATATATGAAAATGATATGTAGTTCGAACGTTAATTAGAATCTGAAGCATGTCTCTGGCATTTCTGTAACATAAAACGATCAGTTACGCAGAGCAAATGCAATTTCACACTGGCAAGCTAATAATAATGAACAGAAGATGATGAAATGCTAGTTCTGTGCAGTGTTTGTTGAGTCGTTGTCCGCTTTGTAGTCCTGATTTGTAATCACGACATTCACACCATCATAGCGTGCGATAACATGCAGTGAATGTACAAATTACAATGTTACATCATGTACATTTGTATGCATTGTTTATGTTAAGTTAAACGTTAATCGTGTGCTGATTACTAAGCGACAGTTGATGAGAAAGACATTTTGAGAACTTAGGAAATATTAAACTCATGAACTAATTGCTATGGATCAAAAAGACATCTTTTAAATATAGATTGTTTCCTTACAGTGTGATTTCAATCCCCTGTACATATAGTCCTGCTTGCAGATGAAAGTCATACTTGATTCAGCCAATGTTCCTTTCCTTCTCTTAGCGACATTATCATAATCTCATGCTGTACAGTGTCTGCAAGCAGGACTACTGTGAATGTGTATATAGCTATATTGACAATGATATGATTAGGTATTCACATTTTTAACCATTGATTGAAATTTAAGGATTTATATTAATTTATTGTATGTCATTTATAACTGATGTTCAAGTTCAGTATGTGGTAATCATTTTTACCAACCTCCCAACTAAAATGAAGTTAGTGTCAGGATTACCCAAAATTTCATTTGGGAGTGGGGGTGGGGAGTTGTCTTCAGGTTATTCATTTTATATAATATTGACAGAATAAGCTATCAAGCCAGTAACACTAGCCCTTTCTTTCTGAGTAGAATTTGTGGATTTGAAGACTTGTTACTGGGATACTAGGTCAGTCCATGAAAATATAACCCATGGGTTATACATGTACTTCTATGGTCAATCAAACTGGAATGACGAACAGAATGTACATCGATACCAGCCAGCCAGACAAACAAACAAGGAATATTCATTCAAACCCCACTCACCCATGTGTGTAATTACAAACTACCAAACTTCTGATTGTGAGAGTTGTCTTTGGATTTCATGTTCAGTAGTGTAAGGATAGGATGGCCATTACCTTGTCAGACACCAGTAGTCCTGCTGACAGAGTACAGGACTCAATTGTGAGAATTGAGTCCTGACTTACTCCTTCTGCAAGGACTTAAATGGCATATGTTTTTCTTCCTGTGAGTTTCATCAGACATCACAAAATCTGAGTTGGTCATGCTTTATCTTTGATACTACTTCTACTACTACATACATTGGTAGATAAAAGAACACACACAAGGCATCCTGACTTAGAAAAGACAACAAAATAGGAGCAAATGTAATACAGTGCTTCCATTGAAGTAAAGTATAGATAGTTGCATAATGTTAAAATTGATTTCAGTCCACTAGAAGAAGAGAATTTATACACGATCTCAAAGACATTCACATTAGTAGCAACGTGGTACAATTATTTTGAATTAGTTTACATGTCTAGAGAAATATCCTTGTCTGTTAAATATGGTAGCATCAAAGATAAAAATATGTGTGTGACAAACACAGTTTCTGCGATGTCTGGTCAAATTTACCATAAAATGGGGAAACACAAACTGTGAGAGGGGATGCTGCTGATGTAGAGTCAGAATTGATGATAAATTATGATTACTATATATACATGAAGTTTAGTGCAATTTATATTCCCTTGTATATTCTGATCTTATTCAGTGCAACAGGAGCTGGTGGTACTACTGGTGGTTTTAATTTTGGTGGAACTACTGCCAATACTGGTGGTGCTGGACTACTTGGTGCTGCTCCAGCCTCGACATCAGGATCTGTGAGCGGACTCTTTTCAAGTACTCCTAGTTTATCTGCACCTTCACTAGGTAATGTACTGAAATGTACTTATTATTATAGTCGTTTATTTCATATGCTTGATTTCTACCATCAATGGTTTGAAGGAGATCTTGTACAGTACGATTATCAAATTGATTTATTTTGAACACGCCATGCAAATCATCATATTTCAAGTGTTGTCCCCAGATGTAAAATATGCCTTTTGTTAGTCAGGATTAAAATTTGTGGTAAACAACCTTATGGGATTACAGTAAGATTATAACCATATAGGATTAAGATTATAACCATATGGGATTAAGATTAAACTCTTGATACTTGGGTTCTACCACTCTAGGATTATCTTTCTTAAATCTTTGGTGGTGAAAACACTTAGTTGGTTTGTGCTTCTAATGAATAACCTACTGCTTTTTATTGATGCATGTTTTATTGTGTAATGTGTTGTTGGCCAGCTTATCAATGTATCTTTGACTGTAATGTGCATCTTTATTGACTTGCAGTTGGGGCATCAACTGCAGCTGCTGGTTCAGCTGTGAGGGGCACAGGGTTGGGTGTTGGCATTGCAAAGCCAACCACTCGGACTAACACAGCTACAAGGTTGGGAATGGCCCCAGTCGCAGCCCCAGTAGCGCCTTTAGGGTCTGCAACATCTGCTGTCACAGGTATACTCTTAAGGTTTATAACATAAATCGCTGCAGTTGCAAACTTGTATTAATGGTCCATGTATTGTATTCCTCCTGATAATGCATGCCACACATAAATTACAAATTCAAGAGTAGTGTACACCCTGTACATGTAGTTTGTAAAGTGTATGAGATACAGTGTCGTGTATTCAGTATGCCACCTTGAATTTGTTTTCTTTGGACAATGGTGTACTAATAATCTCCCTTTTTTCCTCATATCAAAAACTTACAGACACTAAAAAGATTTCTGTGTATGTAAGATGTCGTGACATGGCTAATTGATTGGCGACAATCAAGAACACATTCGTTATACAGTTATCAATATATATTATAAAGATGGCTGCAGCCATTTCAAGTGGCCAGTATTTGAGAACATTTCTTATCAATCATTAAGTTGACGGATGAATGGGTTAATTGGCCATGTCAGTACATGTTACACACAATGATGAAAGCCTCTCACTCTGTAATTCTTGTCTTTTTTAAAATAGAAAATTGAATTAGAAACCCTTGGTAATTCACCCCTAGAGATCCAGAGGTTGTTCTGTGCATATATATACTCATGTGCCAAGAAAAGAAGGGAATCTTCCAGTTTTGAAGATTGCAAAGCTAACTATAATGATGGCAAACACTCTAACCCTGGAAATGTTTCATAAAATTCAAAAATGACTTTTCTGCATGGATTATTCCATCACTAACATACTTCTAAATAAAAAATATGCTATAATTGCTTAGTATAATTTCTACATATGCAGGGATTCATCCAAATTGTGTGTATGACTTCAGACATGGCAAAGCATGTGAATTGTTGAAGGGATTGTGTTGGAAAGGAACATGCCATTGTTCTAGTAATGCTAACTGTACCTGGTGTAAATTGTACACAATAAAATGATGTAAACCTGTGTGCAGATATTCATCATAATCAAGACTGAGTGTAAACTGTCTAGATAAAATAATACCATTTAAAGTGTCATAATAATGTTATTTAAATTACTTTCCAAGTTAATAATTACATGTGGTAGTCACTTCATAATGTGAAACATACACTAGTATTACTCCAATTGCCATGTAGTAGTCCAAAAGATAGGGTAAAATGGACCTACATTTGTAATAAATTCCCAAATTGCACCAAATATGGTGTACCCATACTTAGTTTTATGTGTGTATTAGTTTGGTTTGTTTCCTTATTCAGCTCCAACAGAAGAAGCCATATCTCTGACACGCACAGGCCAATTTCATTTTGTCCAGTATTGTCTGTTAACTACTTAGATACTGTGCCATTACTTGAGTGAAGAGTCAAGATTTAGATAACTTCACTTTGTGTGTATAATAATTGCACGTAATCAGGTGGATGGAAAGATTCTTTCATTGGAATCTCAATTCGTGCAATTGTGAATTGTGAAGTCATAAACTAGACTATACTTTCAGCAGTTATTCTT
The DNA here is from genome assembly GCF_964340395.1 of Glandiceps talaboti. Lineage (NCBI taxonomy): Eukaryota > Metazoa > Hemichordata > Enteropneusta > Spengelidae > Glandiceps > Glandiceps talaboti. The sequence continues at coordinate 18,972,413 of NC_135556.1, read as the reverse complement.
GATGCTGCTGTACATCCCAAAGTACATGTATGATGAATTAGTTCACTCTAAATAAATTTGTCTGTGTACCTCTACACATTTTGTACAACAGCATAAACATGAAGAAAAGGTAACATTGGGTCAGCACCCAAAATTAAGAAAAAACAAGGTTTTGCATCAGTTGTCAACATCTTATCATAGAACTTTAAAGCTGTACTAGTTGCAACTGGGACATTTTTCAATACTGTCTTGTTAGTTATAATAACTTAGTCGTAATATCATACACCCTGAACAGTATTGAATCACCTGTGGGTGAACACATTTGTATAGTTGTACACATAATGGTACCATACAATAAATCCAATCTAATTTAATTTTGGGTCCACACCCTAAAATCAGCGCCCCCAACATGATTACAATTTCAACTTGTTACTGTACTACCTGTGGATAAAATCAACCTCTAATTAACATGTACAATGTCTAAAAGTTGTATTTTAACAATGTGCAGAATCGGTGTCTGATTGAAAAAAATACTCCAATTACACCGAGTGCAGCTTTAGTACAAATGATGTCAGCCATTGATTAACTCGTATAGTGTCTCTTTTGTAGTAATTTATTAATTTTGTGAGAATACTGTTTGGGTTTTTAAAGAAGAAAAATCGTTCAGCTATACAGCAAGGTATACAGCTAGCTAAAACACTGCAAATGTTATCCAATGTACATCGTGGTTTTGAACATTTACAAAGTGTGCTTGACATACTTCCCATGAGTCAAGTGAGTTGCTATATGGACATGATAAGACTTTGAACTCTATGTATCAGTGTGTGTACTCAGGACAAAGGTGGTACTTTGATATTTAATCATGCACCGATAGAGTAAGCAATAAGGTACTGGAAATAATGAACAAAAAACCATACTGTACAATTTAATTAAAGTGGAAAGCCACTCCAGGATAGAAAGTTATTTTCATAAATTTTGGGTTCTAGAGAGTCATTTCACGATATCATACGAGATGAATAATGCAGATTTGTGACTATTTATCCGAAGGAAATAAGCACTTAGGAGTTGTGAATATTAGCGTTCATCTAATCCATATTCATATCTGCCAAAACCTTTTGGGATATGGTGTACCAATGAAAGAACAATGGAGATGAAAAATAGTTTCAGTTTGGTGTTTCCTGGCAGTCGCGAAAAATGTAGGTGATGTGAAATCATGAATGACTCAAGAACCCAAATTTTATGAAAATAAATGTTTCCTTGGGTGGTGTTCCCCTTTAAAGTAATACAGTTTGGTATAATATACTACTGTTATACTACTGTACTGTGTTGTACATAGCATCATAGTAATTAGTTATAAAAATCAATACATTTTGTCATATTTTTGTGGTGCTTTCACTCATCCATATATTAACGATACAATGTGTCTTGCAGGCATGTCATCCTTAACTGGAACTGCTGCACCTACTTCTACTGGACTTGGTTTAGGTGGAGGAGTTGGTCTTGGGGCAACAAGTACAGGTACTGGCCTTGGACTCGGAGGACTGGGTACCAGCACAGCTGGAGTTGGTGCCGGTACTGCTACTGCTGGATTAGGTCTTGGTACAGCCACTCCAAGTACTGGACTTGGTTTAGGTACAAGTACAGCATTACCAGGATTAGGGCTGGGTACTGGAACTGCAAGTACTGGTCTTGGACTGGGTACAAGCACAACAACTACTGGACTTGGGCTGGGTACAGGTGCCACAGGTACTGGTCTTGGACTGGGTACAGGTACCGCTACTGGGCTTGGATTAGGTACAAGCACAGGAACTACTGGACTTGGGTTAGGTGGGCTTGGAACAAGTACAACTACTTCTGGACTTGGCTTAGGTGGGCTAGGAACTAGCACAGCTACAACGGGATTGGGGTTAGGTGGGTTAGGCACAACTACAAGTACTGCTGGTGGGCTTGGCCTGGGTGGACTTAGTACCAGCACTGCGGGTACTGGTTTAGGATTGGGTGGGTTAACTTCAACAACTGGAACTTCAGGATTGGGTTTGGGTGGCCTTGGCACAAGTACAGCCACAACTGGACTAGGATTAGGTGGACTGGGAACAACTACCACCACCAGTGGACTCGGCTTAGGGGGGCTTGGTGGAACAACAGCCACTGGACTAGGAGGACTTACTACTACTGCCACCAGTACTGCAAGTAGGGGACTGGGCGGTATTGACCAAACCACTACAACTACAGGAACAGGCACATCATCCACAGGAGACAAGTCAAGGTAGTTTATCTAGCTTCCTGATCAGTTTATCTTTTACTGTAAATTTTACCTAACTTTCTTGAACTAATATAATGAAAACTTTGTGTACAGTGAAACATCACATAGTTGGTAATAGGACAACATTAGATCAGATATAAACATCGCCAAAGAAACTGCAATGCATATTTTGTGTAAGTTTCTTTGCCATTGATTTAGACCAGAGTACTTGACAACATTAATTACATAAATTAACCCTAAATGTAACGATTTACACATTGATATTTCATTCTCCCATTTACCTTCCATAGTACAAACATACCTGTAGTTTGAAGTATTTCCACAACTTTTTAAATTGTATCCAGAAACTCTATAATCCAGGCTGATTTAGCTACAGGTTCACTGATGATTGGTTGACAGTATTCTCCATTCATTGAAGTCAATGTTGCAATCAAATATATGTAGTAATGATTATTACATGAGGTCTATGACTATAAGTTTCTCATTTGACTGTATATGTATTTGCACACTGGCCGTGTCACTACTTGACTCTCAATAAATATTGATTGGTTGGTTTGGTTGTATAGGGTTATGAACCCTTGAAGGCTTGATATGGTCTACATTGTAGTATTTAAACTAATACAAGATGATCACATTCAAACATTGTAATTGTCAAACTTTCAAACATATATTTGTAGCTAAATGTTTTCTGATCTAAACTTAACATTCTGTATTTCCAGTTTGGCCAAACATGTTGTTGTGTATTTCCTGTATGGCCGGTGAATATTATAAAAAGCAACGTATGACCTCAGTTACTATCTTATCATTCAGAAAGCAGTCAAGGCCAAAAAAACAGTATTTTTTTGTAGATAAGGGAATCTCATTTGCCTGCTAGACTGTATAAACTCAATGCATATTTGAACATGTCTTGAACATGTAACCTCTCTGCATATTTCTTTCATGGTAATAGTATATGTATTTTCTCCAAACCTTTGTTGAAAGTAATCCAATAAACAAAAATGTCAGCAACCATATACCTACAGGAAATACTGCAACCATCTACCAATAATGTGTTAATGAGAAAACCATTACTCACCCATAGACCTGTTTTGGACACTTAATTTAACAAAATGACAGAATTGGATAAGTAGGCTTTGGGAAACAACAGGATGTAACAGGTGTACTAAGGAAAACACCTGGGTGTAACAGGGGTATTTACAGAAACACCTGGATGTAACAGCTGTATTTAGGAAAACATCAGGCCTGCAGGGTATAACAGGAGTTCTTAGGAAAACACCAGGGTGTAACAGGTTTTCGGAGGAAAACACTAGGGTATAACATCTGAATTTAGCATGACAGTCACAAACCATTAGCGGTCCAAGTGCAACAAACCCGCGGGCTTGCCTGGCGAAAACGGGTGTCATAAAAGTTGTTTGCATCTCTAAAGCTGTTTGTAGCGTTACTTATAATAGCCTAATAAATTGATAACAACTGATATAAGACGGCGATAAGGTTTGCCTCAATTGACTCACTCCTTAGAAATGATCTTACGCTGTGAACTACACTTTTACAGCTGTTTACTTGTGTTATGTAAGAGCCCATCATCACGTGTAAATATTGGTACTCTTTGATAACAAGTCCACTTGCTTGGCTAATGGCTTGTCCCAGTAATGGGGAAACATCAGGCCTGTAGGATATAACAGGAGTTCTTAGGAAAATAGCAGGGTGTAAATTTACAGAAACATCTGGATGTAACAGTTGTATTTAGGGAAACACCAGGGTATAACAGGTGTATTAATGAAAACACCAGGGTATAACAGCCATACTTCGGGAACAGGTGTACTTAAGGAAAACCCTAGGATTTAACAGGTTTGAGAGGACAAGTTTGCATAAACAGGTGCATTTCAATATTTATCTTCAGTGATTGAATTTGGTTAAATTTTGTATTCATAGTTCCGGTATTTTCTTGTAAATAACTCAATAAGAGATTAAAAAAATTTTACAATCATAATGTGAAAATAATCCCAAGTATTCCAATGTGTCTTCACAGTGACCATAAAGCCTTGAAGGAAACACCACTACCAGAACCTATTAGTAGAACAGTACAACATTTCAAGTAAGTAAATACATTATCTAATTTGATTTGCAGTTTATAACTTTCTTTCACTGTTTATTGTAGTAACGTATCTGAATAGTGACTCCCTTACCTCTAAAATGTAGCCAGTTTACAAGGTTGTGTTACATCATTAGCTCTAATACGTAACATCTCTCATATCCACCGCTTGTAATGAACAAGTTGATAATTATGATTTGAAAATATACACTTAGTAACTTAATTAATTGCAGAGGGCAGTGCCTGAAACAAAATCAGACTGATTATTCAAATGAAGTCATTATGTAAATGTACACACAACTGAGGGGTGAACACAGGAGTCAATTGAACCTTGACCCTGCCTTGTGTAAGCAATACATGTATGTGTGATAATTTACATGAAATTTACATGTATTTATGTAAATTAACATAGGGTTGTTTAATTACACCTTTTGAGGTTGTGGCTACCTGCATAAGTTTGAAGGGTAAACATGAAAATCATAGACACAAGAGCTAGGAGGTACAAGAACTAACGATGTAACACAACCACACAGTAAACAGGCTATCTAAAATGTATCTTTGACTTTGAAAAATTTAGTAATTAGTCAATTTTCAATGAAAACCTGTACTGAGTATCACCGTCCCTTTTAACTGTATTTGTCATTGCAGAGGTCATGTCAAAAAACAGAGGGATATTCGGGAAGAGAACACAAGATTTTCAGCCAAACCTATGGCTAAGGTACAAGAAGATATTGTATGCATAAAGCAAGCCTTAGCTGTCGTGTCCAATGGTCTGCAGAGGAACGCCTCAGCTGTACATAAACTTAAAGAAGAAACTTATCAAGAATTGAGGAATGCGGAGGTTTCCCAGAGAACTAAAGACATTCCACTAGCCTTACAGTTAGAGAACACAGCACCATCAGAGTAAGTTTGGCAACTGATATTTTATAACACACACAAGCTTACCTGTGTGCGTTCAGAGAGAGAACGAGACTTGGAGTGAGAAATTTATTTTTAGGTTCTAATCACAAAAGAAGCATGCTATCATTGAAGCATTTGAAATATAGATATGGGTTAAAATGTTCAAAAAGTTACAAGTATTTTTCATAGTTTTTCATAACTTCAGCTTGAACAAACATAATATTATTCCCCAATATTTACTTCATCTGGTGTGAAAATACTCATGATACAGCGGGTTTCATCTCTACTTGTTACTGAGTATAAACCATCATTTGCCTTGTAGGTGGTCAAGCATCTACAATTCAAATCATTTTGTTTCATTTTTCATGATTTTAATTGTAATTGTTACATATATGTTATTTTGACAGGTATTTCCAAAGACTTATAGAAGAATTTGAGAGTCAAATGCAGTTGTACAGAGTACAGATAGAAGAACTTGAAAGTCATTTAACATCTTTAGAACAACCACTAGGCTATACACCACAAGGTAAGAAAAGGATTGAGTGATGATAGGGTTCAACAGTGAAAGGGGTTTTGTTAATCTAATTCTAAACAGAATGTCTGAAAATTAAGTCATAACAGATACTCATTAAATCTTTTCTTGTCTTGGCACTTGTTCCTATATATGTTATAGTGTAGGTACTAGACCCCTTGGGCTCTGCTTACTCTAAAGGAGAGCAACGGTTGCCACTGAGGGCGCTATGCCCAGACAGAGGTACAAATGTACTCATTTACCTGTGAGCTTTATTCAGCAATCTCCCCCCCCCCCCCCCCCCCCCCCAGGTTCCAAGGTCTTACTAAAAGACTATATATGTTGCATCAAACAGTCTTATTTCAGTTTTCAAAGCACAGAGAAGAATGTTTGGTTTATTGACTTACAGTTTGGTATCATTGACATGTGTTTTCTCTCTGTAGAACTGTCAATCCTTATATTCCGATTACATGAAGCATTTATAGCTATAGCAGCACAGTTACAAACAGTACATGAAGTGGTCAAGGTAAGATATGGTTTGATGTAATGGTCAGTGTGGTAGTTTAAATAGTGGTGATTTGTGGTGGTGGTGGTGGTGGTGGTGGTGGTGGTAGTGGTGGTGGTGGTGATGGTGATGGTGGTAGTAGTAGTTTTGATGTTGGTAGTGGTAGTAGTTTTGATGGTGATGAGATGAAGTATAAAATAAGTAGTTTTATTGGTCAGTGTAGTAGTCTTCATGGTGATGTTGGTAGCGGTTGTCATGGTGGTTGTTGTGATCATGTTAAATATTAAGAAAGTGGTGATCACATCTGGTTATATTTTGCTTGACAACAGCACTGACTGATAAACTTATAAATTCAATCTGAATAGATGAGAAGTCAATGGGTTTAGCATTGACTTAGACTGTCATAGCATTGATGGTGTGTGAAAGTCAAAACTAAGTATGGTGGATTGACATGTTAACACTAGAATAAATTTTTATATCTGTCTGTCTGTGATAGAAGAATAATGTCATGTTTACTTTTTTCTTGTCAGGCACAAAAAGAACACTATTTAAACTATAGGAAAATATTCCATGGAGAAACCGTTGATATATTTGCAGAAAGGCGGAAATTGGCAGAAAGACAGCAGAAATTACCCAAAGAAATGTTAGGACCAACTCCATTTGACAGTATGTCCAGTGCAGCAGCTGCTGCCATGGCAACAGCAATGAATGCAGCCCAGAAACCCGGAGGTAAGGAGTTCATGATTGGCTGATTTAAGTACATTTTTGTGATATTAGGAAACTAGCTACCAGTTATTTTTACCATAATGAATTGTGTGTTATCATACCCGTGTGACAATAGTTGCGTCTTACTTCATGCCAACTTTCATGTTTTGTCACAGGAGCTGCTGCAGGACTGGGCACTGCCACTGCACTGACGGGGTCCACCTTTGGAGGAGGGGCATTTGGTTCATTGCTTGGAACAGGACTTGGGTTGGCAGGTACAGGGCTAGGAGCTAAGGGACTGAATACTGCAACAACAGGAGGACTGGGAACTGGACTTATAAACACAAGTAGTGCATTTGGAGCTACAGCAGGAGGAGGAGGAGGCAGCACATTTGGAGGTACTAAACAATCTGGATTCTCCAGTCTGAGTGGCAGTTTGAGTGCGGGACCTACCACAGGGTCAACATCATTTGGTGGATTTGGTGCCGGTACTGCAGGTACATTCTGTTATCAAGTGTCATGAATAGGACCCGTACAAAGGCACCCAATAAAGCATGCTACTCACTTCACCCCCACCCCCACCCCACCCCATCAGAATGAACCTGTTACAGTGTATATCACCACCAATGTACCTATCATGAATGAACCTGTCCGTTTCAACCACAAATGTACCTATTACTAAAGTTGACCATGAAGTATTCCGAAAATACACTGCTGTGGGCTTTAGATCCAGTGCAGAAAACTTTGGATTATGTGTCCACAGACTTGTCCGGGGGTCTCTTAGTGAAGCACCCAGGGGGAGAGTCTGGGTAACCATGACTAATATATTCCAATACGTAAAGTGTATTTCATACCATCCCTACCCCAAACTCACTCTGACTCCCCATCACGCTAACTTCTTTGTTTGCTATTCTGTAGGTTCAACATTTGGCAGTGCAACAACAGCCACTTCAGCTGGTGGATTAGGAACATTCAGTGTTGGTGCTTCTACTAATCCTGCCACTTTTGGAGCAGCCAAACCTTTCACACTCCAAAAGCCACCTGCCAGTAAACGAGGCAAAAAATAATGTGTAACAAAGTATTGTATCGGTCAAAAAATATAATTTTGTGAACTCTTGATCACAGAACTCAAGAAAGACAATCTGGAAACATGTCATGATTTGGAAACAAGACACTGGATTCCAAAGTTGAAAGGTTAAAGTTCAACATGTATGGTGATGATCTGCCAGTATGTAGCAAGCTGAATCTGAAATGCTTAAATGTACCTGCAATAAGGATAACAGGCTTGTGAATCACATTTCATTTCATGGTGAAGCCCACAAGAAGTCATGTCAAATACTCTGAGGAGAAATGAACATGTGTGTGTGTGTCTTCAAGAAATGGACATTGTTGTGTTGTTTCTAGAAATGATCATTTATCCATATCATGTTTTCAAGAAATTAACATGTGTTCATGTCATGGCTTCAAGAAGTTAATATGTTCATGTCATGGCTTCAAGAAATTAACGCGTTCATGTCAAGGCTTCAAGAAGTAAAAGTGTTCATGTTAGTGCTTCAAGAAATTAACATGTCTCCATGGCTTCAAGAAATAAACATGCGTGCATGTCATGACTTGATGAAAATAACATGGCTATGTCATGGAATCATGAAGTGAACATGTGCACATGTTACGGTTCCAAGAAATGGACATGGTCATCACTTCAAGAAATTAATATGTCAATGTCATGACTTCAAGAAGTAAACACGCATCCATGCCATGACTTCAAGAAATTAACATGCCCATGTCATGGCTTCTATACGTTCGTATATACAGAAATCTGGTATGCCTATATTGAATTTGTTATGCTGCTGTTATGCTATCGATGGCTTTTATTATGCTTTCCACCAAACTAATAAAGTCAGTAATGACAATGAATACTGTGATTCAATGCATTACTGTCCCATGTTTCATAAACACTTTGCCAACCAAAATGTTTGCCTACACTGCAAACTCTTCACATTTAAACTGCTGACATTTCCTAATGCAATAAAGTTGTAACGCTTATTGTAAGCAATAAATTCATACTTCACTATTCATATTCACTAAATTCTTTGACTCAAAAATGTTTTGTGAGAAGATTTGATTAAAGATATTTTATATGGAAACACACATGTTTTGATGTTGTTATTGAATGAATTGATTATTTATTCATTATGTTTTGATGATCGGACATATTACATTTGATGAACCTCTGCATTTGCCATTGGGTTATTTTGTATACCCACACACACCCACATAATGTTCAGGACAGTTCAGGACACCTCAAGGTGGTGCATACTAGGACAGTTTCAGGAGACCTTTTGTCGTTGGCCTATGTCAAGACAGTTTCAGGACACCTCTTGTGGGGTGCCTATGTCAAGACAGTTTCAGGACACTTCTTGTGGGGTGCCTATGTCAAGACAGTTGCAGGAGACCTTGTGGGGTGCCTATGTCAAGACAGTTTCAGGACACCTCTTGAAGGGTGCCTATGTCAAGACAGTTTCAGGAGACCTCTTGTGGGGGGTGCCTCTGTCTTGACAGTTTCAGGACACCTCTTGTGGGGGTGCCTATGTCAAGACAGTTTCAGGAGACCTCATGTTCCACATGTACATTTACATAATGATATTTGAATAACCATATAGTCTGACATAATCTGTAACCAACCAACTTATGGGAATATTTTTTTTCAAATACCACTATGCATTTGATATAGGATCCTATATCACACTGATGTAAGTTATCATAGATACAGATCAGTGATGTGAGATCATAGTTACAGATCAGTGATGTAGGTTAGCATTATCATAGTTACAGATCAGTGATGAAGGTGAGTTATCATATTTTACAAAACAGTGGTGTAGATGAGAGCTATCATAGCACAGATCAGTGATGTAGGTGAGAGCTATCATAGCACAGATCAGTGTTGTAGGTTAGCGTTATCATAGTTACAGATCAGTGATGTAGGTGAGTTATATTTTACAAATCAGTGGTGTAGGTGAGTTATAGCACAGATCAGTGATGTAGGTGAGAGCTATCATAGCACAGATCAGTGATGTAGGTTAGCGTTATCATAGTTACAGATCAGTGATGTAGGTTAGTGTTATCATAGTTACAGATCAGTGATATAGGCGAGTTATATTTTACAAATCAGTGGTGTAGGTGAGAGCTATCATAGCACAGATCAGTGATGTAGGTGAGAGCTATCATAGCACAGATCAGCTATGTTTATTTATGTTGTAAATAGCTTTGTGTCCCTTTAGACCCATACTATATTGAAATAGATACGGTCTGAGGGTATGATCTTGGAAGATTTATTGAGGCATTTGTGGAATTCAGAAGCATACCAGTAGAATGATATGATCACCTCTGACAAAGTAGCCTGGAATCCAGTCTTGTGGGGGGGGGGGGGGGGGGGGGGGGTATGCAGAATCCCCATAGGCTGCATACCAATAGAAATACCTAGCAGCTGATAATATACGTCAGCCGTATATGCCAAGGAAAATGACTAATATATTACAACAGGTGATCCTAATTACTTCCAGTATGTGACTTTGACCAGTTGATACAATAGGGGTTGATTTCAGGACACAGCAAATCAGACTATTGTAAGCAATTTTAGATTATATTTTACACAGGCAGTTTTTCTACATTCCAGCTTTATTTTTCAACGCTAAGATTCCTAGAATAACTTACCACTCCCCTATGATTGGACATATTAAATTTATACACACATGTACATGTAATTCATACATAGTGTAAGGTACATATTATTTGCTACCAGTAATTGAAAACATAACCACAGACAAGTAACTTGTCTGTGACATAACCTACATACTGATAGTAATTGAAGACATGCTATGCGCAATACTTTGGTCTATACAGATGTTTATTTAGATGACCCAGTTGACATGACTAGTACTTCACATTCTTGGCTTACAGTTAAACTGGTCAAAAATGTGACCCTATGATGCGTTAAGTCTCTCATTGATAGACATCTGTACATGAGCACATATTCAGATATTGGAGATGTTGGAATAGGAATACTAGCTGCGACAACACATCCTTACCCCAACCCATTCCAACCAACCCATCTCACCCCACCAAATGATCTGTGTATAGTTGCTACCATACACTGATAGTATTGGTATATGGTTGTCTGACTTTAATACATATATGTACATGTATGCATCATAGCCTAGTTTTACCAGGTTGGTCAAACATATCCCATCCTCAAATATATTAAAGTCTATGTATGTCATTTCCTCATGCATGATGGGTCTTACTCTTACCAGATATGAATATTCATTAGATGAACAATGCATATTCATGACTCTTTATCTGAAGGAAATAAGCACCTGTTCTCCGGAGAACTCCAAGTGCGAACAATTCTTACTCCTGACACACTGTACAACATTTTACCCACAACTCTCTCTGATTTGTAGTGTTGGCCATCATCTCCTTGAAGTCAGACAAATCTCACCAGTGTATAGGGTTTTGTAAAAACATTTTTTCCATTTGGCAAGCGTAGAATTGTCACTGATGAGTTTCTGAATATCCATTTTCATCGGTTCTGGTATCAGTGATTTATTGCAGAAGGAGTAGCAATTTTAGGAATTTGTCAGCAGATTTTCTTAAAAGACATGCAGAATATTTGCGACGAAACTAAGGAAAATATATGCACCTGTTATGACTTTGCCAAAGATATAGATTTATTTGAATAGGTATGACAAAAGAAATTTACATACTAAAACTCATCATACACACTGACTACCCAAGTTATTGACACTTTGACAGTGAAAAGTGTTTTATTCACAGCACATGCTTAATTTAGTTGTTAGTTTATTTTTATACAAAATTTAGAACTTTATTTTTGATTCCTAAGCGTTCTTTTGCTACATATTAATTAAACTTAATTACTATGCTTAAAATGTTGAAAAGTATGGATTATTGAAAAAGTTATAAAATAAGGAACCTCCAAGCATACCAATCAGAGACAGTTGTGGGTAAGATATTGTACAGTGTGACATGGATCTATACCAACACAATGGCCCTTTACTTCTCCCTTGGGAGCACACAATCCATTGCAGCCTCTTTTAGCACATACACATTCATATTGCAACTTTCAGGTACTCAATTATACAGCTGGGTTGAGTTAGGCACAATTGTGGTTCAAATCTTGTCCAAGGACTTTAATCATTCAGAAACAATCATCAAGTGATGAGGCTAGCACCTGCAACCTGCTACATACTTTGACATTTTTCTTGCCTCTGTGGAATATACATTACTGTCTTTGACACAAATTTCAAGTTCTGAGTACTTGCATTAATTAAGAATAACATCAATTAGAAACAGACTCGGATGTATTTTTCTTAGTTATTATTATACTTTATTGCATGCTGGCTCTTTCAAGGTATTGTAAACAAAATAGTAGCCTTGCCAAAAATTTAGATATTTGCCAAAATTTCCAGAAAACATTGGTCAAGTTCAAAAAGTGAAATCTGTACATAACAAATGACGGAATGCTAACATGTAACATCATCAAAGCCCCGGATTATTCTGAGGAAATATTGTAAATGTACAATTTGCAAGATGTGAAAGATATCTATTAAAGTACACTCAACCCCTGGCAATGTCTGACCATATCAAATACACTAATAAACATGTTATATCCATAAACATGATATAAATATGATATATCATCTAAAATATGTCTAATGAAATGTGACGTAATCTGTTAGGTATGCTATGTCAGAGCGCCCTCATGCATCAACCAACAGAGATCAAAACTTGTGGGTGAAGTGACATGATATATCTCACACTCAATCTAAATGGTAAACAGACATACCATAATTTATTGCCAAATAATTCAACTGGATGAGAATAATACATAACATCACTAAAGCCCAATTATCATATCGTGAGAAAATTTTGTAGCAAAAATCAAAATCTTGCAAAACATGAGAAATGTTTTCAAAAATCTATAATGACTGAGAAATCAATCGTCCCATGACTGTAATAGAAAACTTGCTACATCCAATATTTGATTCGTGTCTAAAGTCATTTCATCTTACCTTGCTCAGAAATACTTATTCCTTTGTAAATCAAACAATAATGAAAACTGTATCCTTTAAATTGGGGTCTGTTTTGTAACAACAATGAAAGCACCAAATTCAGGCCAAAAAAGGAGAGTTTGGTGGTTTCTTCCTCTGCCTTTATGAAATCACCATCGTAAACCATAGCCTCTTTACTGTAGTACTTAACAGAAATCCTGTGCACCGAGAGGCCATGGTTGAATTGACTACTATTCAACGGATCTGGAATTGAGGTTCTCAGACTAAAAGTATGAGCCAATCAGAGAGCCCATTTTATTTAGCATGATCAGCGAGGAAAAGACACTGTTTTGCAAGACCATGAAATATGATTTCCATCGTATAACTGATGAACTGGCACAAAATATTTTATAAACAGAAAATACCCAATATATTTAAACCATTTCTCAAACAATCTAACAGCAGAGAAGGTAGTCTGTAAGGTACGCTGTGACGGGGTGCCCTCATGCATCGGTCAACCACTCTGAGAGGAGGCCGGGTGAGGGCGGAATGATGCGATGTATCTTACAGTCAAAAGAGAAAGAGGCAAGCAATATCTATCATCATCATAGAATTATCATTTCAGGGCTAATGTTATTAACTGCATCATTAAAAATAAATATAAATTATATATAAAAATGTGTGTCTCAACTTTTTAGCCTTTTTAAGATTAGCGACACAGTACAAGGTATGGGCAAGATTTGTGAAATACAGAAAGTCATGTATATCAAAGAACACTATGATACCATTAGATAAGGATATAAGTAAAACACAGTTTAGTGATGCCAATTTTTCTAGTTTTTGATGGTTAGTACATCCTGGCAGAATAAAATAACTAAAATATATTTCATTAAAACAATCGTGCAAATATTTATAATACTATAGATAACATATCTACACCTTTGTATATATGAAGCTAAGATTTACTAGCTACTGCGTTAAATTTCAGCTTTATTTTGGCTAAACTTTTACACAGAAATTGCTCCTGGCTGTCATAAACCTATGACAATAATTGAACTTTATGCATTGTATATTGCTACATTCCAGAACCCCTGAGAATGTTTTTGAAAACAAAATGCCCTAACGTTGATGTGAATTGTGACAATTTAATTACATGCAAATTACAATATTGAATACTATAAACACAACTTGCTATATGTACGGTTGAGATGTGTTACTGCTTTCTCAATGTACTGTGTGTCAACACATGTTTACTAAATCATCAAGATAATTTGCTATGTAAACTGTCTTAACATTCAAAAGATGAAAATATTCCACACATTGACAATTTAACTGGAGGTTAATCAAAGGGATTTTGTGGTGCATGCTTCCAAGCACAACACAGACTGTGATGTTACACTATGTAGTTGATACCAATAAAACAATGTCTAATAAAATCAAATGAACTGTAGTATAGATATTGTACTGTGACCAACAGCTAACAATGATGTTAGAGTGGCCATATTAATGAGGATGTGATATTTAGTCTGGATTTTAATTTATGACTTCCTACTTGAAAAATTAATGTGAAACTACATTGACCAAGACTGTGTTTGTAACTCAATAAACTGCAGAAAGCTAAAACATGTGTAAAAAGTTTGTTATTGTAAGTACAATAACAGACATTTGACACATTTATTAATCTTTTGCAATTTATTGAGTTACAAACAAGGACTTGGCATATTATGTTGTTTCTCGTTTATTTTTCAAGTAGAAAGCCATGAAAAATTTGTTTTATACATTAAAAATCCACAATAAATACCACATCTTCCACTTCAATACAATACATTATATTCCAATGATTACTCACCCTGAAAATATTTTTGAGGACAGCTTAATGAGAATGTTTGGGCATCACAGATCAGGAAACAGATTGCTATAACTTTCACCATGAATGTCAATCACTTCGCAGTACATTAAGCCGTCAACAAAAGAAATGAATTCTTAAGTTCATCATAAAAATTCAAATTTTGAATTTGAAAACAATTTAAAGTGGACAAGAATGCCATCAACTTGTCAAAACTGCTTGGAAAGTAAACTTCATAACACAATTACTCTGACCCTCATTTCCTGTCAAACTCCCAGTGGGCCAAACTCTACAATATTTCCACATTTTGTGGTGCAGGCTGTATAACTGTACATTTGAACATGTCTTATGCTTGCTTTCTACAACACTATTTAGATTAGAAATTACTGGTCGGTGAACACTTTACATGATACCACATTGCTGGTAACATCAATTGTCAGCTTGGATCTGCAATGGCAACTGTAACTTGTTATACCTATGACTAGATATCATAACACTTGTATTCATACACATGGTAGTCAGGTCGACAATCTCTGATCAAGTGGTGATGGAGTTAGTCTTCCTGCGAGACCCCTTGGACTATTCACCTTACTCTAAAGGTGACTGAAGGTTGCCACTGAGGGCATTAGCCCAAAAAGGCTGCACCCAGACAGAGGTTCTCATTTATCTGTGAGCTTTACTCAGCAACCCCCAGATCCAAGGTCTTGCTACAAGACTATGATGGAGTTAGTCTAGAGACTATCCGTGGCTTTGAATCTCAAGCTCTTTCTTCACCCTGTGTAGCTCAATCACGAACCAAAAGTTGTGTAAGCCCCAACTGTTAGAATGATATAAACAGTGTATAAGGAGCATCCTGAACTGACAAATATACCATATTTGGACATTATGTAACTTCCCCCAATAAACACTAACTTATCAGTGGGTAGAATTCTGTGATTGATTAAGAAAGGCATGATGTTAATGACTGTGTGGGTGGCATTTGAGTTTAAAATTTCACTTCAGTACCTCATTGAGCTTGATGTGAGAAGAGATTCAAATCAACAAATAGCTTCAAGGCTTATGGAGTACAATTCTAGCAGTTATGAAATCTTTCATGTGAAGCAACCTAAATATAGCAACAGTTCCAAACTAATTCTTACAAAAGACACTAACTGACAGTAATGAGTTGAGGCTGTTGATGCCTATTTTCATAAATTATCTTAAGTAATTGAGTACCAGATACTTGAATTTCAGATTACGTGTGCAGCTTAGAGGGGTTTTCTCAAAAACAAAAAATGATAATTTTCAATGAAACGCATTATGTATACTGTGACTTCAATAGTTATAACCAATAGTATGATATTAAATAATACAACAATATTCATAAATTATAATGATATATATATATATCTATATGCATCAAGATATTACAGTTTAGAAATGATTGATACATCTTTATTCACTATACAGCTTGTTCGGCTTTACTTCCGAAATGATTGATCAAGCGCCCATAGTTTTGCAATTTTCACGATATATTAATATACCGGTAATATCACACAGTCCATGATAGAGGGACTGTGATGATGTGTATGACTACAGCGTGGTTGTGAATACCTTTGTCATATGTGACTCAATTTTAAAATACAATACATATAATTACTATGTACACCTTTGTCGTCTTCTCTCACTGTGATTGCGTTTGTCTACTACACCAGACATTGACGATTACAATCAACAATATTGCATTGCGAAGTGTCCAGCGTATGCATAGCTAATTAAAAATCCTTCCATATCTGATATTTTTTCCTGTCTGATACTCTGAAACCTTTGTCCATCTGTAATTGTCAACCAGGAAGCTGTTGGGGCTTCACGATTGGTCTTTAGTGTTTGCAGTCTCTATGGCAACCAGTTGAAGTACGGGAAGCACAAGCTGGAAAGCGTCTTGTATGTAGGATGCACTATTAGATGCCTACAAGAAAAGTTATTCAAATCAAGAAGTGGAACACCTGAAACCATATTGCCATGGAGACTGAGTAGTAACAAAGACCAACTTCAGGATATATTACATTCTCCTATTACATTATTATGCATTTTCTCAGTGACTACTGAATGAACTTTACATTCCCTCAGTTTGATATTTATTCATTATTCATTGATTCATGATATCAGATTTCTGCAATCACTGCATTCTAAAAGTCATTTCTACGAAAAATGAGGACAATTGTGACTGGACTCACCTCAAGGTAGACGTTTGTAATGAGTGGATTGACAGATGATGGGTTTTCACATGATTCGGCAGCAGTATTTAAACATTCACAGAATTGAGTTGATAGTACGGACACTTCACAACATAGCGCAGTGGTCAACCTGCCATTGAAAATAACCAATATACAATTACACAGCAGTACAGGTATTTCTTCTAACATTGCAAAGGGCTTGCACTTATACTGTAGAACTTTGGTCAATTAGACTATATGGCTAGTTAACTTTGTAGGTGCACTCTGTCATAAAAGATTATTGTTTCAGAGTTGAATACAAATTATTTGTCATTAATTTTTTTTTTAAGATTTTGAACTTTGATGTGCAGAAAACCATACAACATGTTACAGCAGTATACACCACATGAAAAGATACAACAGTCAAGGTAGATAAAATAGGGACTAAGGGCATGACTGAAATACACCTTTCAATATTGAGTAGTATATTCACTAAGTTCTAGTTATGTTTCACCGATATTGAATGTAAACATGCAAGTTTTCACCACACAATCCAATAGTATCTGATGTTTTTTTAGATTGATAAGAATTCATACAGAAACATTGACTTACTCTGACACTGAGAAACGTGGACTTACTTTGACAGAAATAGACTTACTTTGACAAAAACATAAACTTACTTTGACATAACCATAAATTTACTTTGACAGAATCAGTGACAGAAACACAGACTTACAATGACAGAAACACAGACTTACTTTGACAGAAACACAGACTAGTAAACATGCAAGTTTTAACCACACAATCCAATAGTATCTGATGTTTTTTTTTAGATTGATAAGAATTCATACAGAAACAGAGACTTACTTTGACAGAAACACTTATGTTGACAGAAACACAGACTTACATTGACAGAAACACAGACTTACTTTGACACAAACACAGACTTAAGTTGACAGGAAAACAGACTTACTTTGATAGGCTGGTAGCTCTTTCTATTGGTCTTTTCTCCTTGTCTTTGTTTTGAGGCAATAGCATGAGTTCAGAAGCTTTGTGGAATTGTTCAATAGATTTGGCTGTCAATTCAGCCAGTGTTTGTATTGCAATCATGTGGATATCCTAAATCAAGACAAAGTATAACAGAATAAACACATGGCTTCTACAGCGTACTTTATAGCCTACAAGTCTGACATAAACATAAACCCTAATCACTTTGTCTTGTCACTCTTTGTAATTTGTCACACCAAAGAAATTATGGTGAATATAATGTCATCACCAGAGACTTGCCTGTATTCCCTTTCAGAAAATCCCCAAAATGGTTGAACACATGGAAAGTGGAATATATGGCTTCTTTTACATGACTTCAGAGTTGAATAAGTTACCAAGGTACTACTTTATCACCCAAATCATACAGAAGTTCACAGCAGTCATTACCGGTAATGCAAGTGTATTAAAGGCAGAAATAATTCTGACTGGACTTTTTTTTCTTTTAAAAAGTTTTACACCCTGTTCAAGCACATTAACAGAGCCTATCATAAGGCAAACCCCCTTGACTGGATATTTCTGACTCAGCTAGCTGTGTTTTACTTTGTAAATAACAGTGTACCAAAATGAACACCATGGCGGCTACAAAATATCTTGCATCCATTGAAAGTATGTACATGTACATTTGTTTATCTTCAAAACATTCAACATTCAATTTGATATGAATGTATTGATAGTGCTTACAATCAGAATGGTATCCTTATAAGTTTTATTACCTTGGGGTCTTTCTTTTCTTTTTCCTCCTGTTCTTTCCTGCACTGTATTAACCATTCTTGAGCCTTGGTCTGAGTCTGCCAATCAAAACAAGATGTCAGTCATCAAATTATCCATCAAAATTTCTCACATGCCACTCACATGCATCACAACCTCAGGGTGTGAACTATCCCCTGATTAAGTCTGATGGTAACTTGATCAGCTGATGATGGACACTTTACGTACCTTTTTAAGTTTATCTGGCGTGGCAGCTATACTTAGACTAAACAGATGTTCTGTAATGGCATGAACAAAGTCTTCATCACTTAGTGGCTCTGTTAAGATTAAATACAGAAAGGAAAACATATTCCTGTTACAATAAAAATAAGGGGAGAAAGCATAAGATAATACCAAGTCTTAGAGGGCCCTGGGGAAGACTAGCTTTTAGCTAACCAGGTTATCTTTATGACTTTTAACCCTCTTTAAATAAAGTTTAAATAAAAAAAGTCTTTTAAATGATAAAAAAAAATTGGCATGTTTGACGCTGTGTTTGGCAGATGTAAGCTTCTCAGTATTAGCACTACATACATAAATTGTCTTGGTCATCAACATTTTGATAATGAAATTAAAAATAATATCAAATGCCTCTGCATGTCACATTCATACTGCCCACATGCTATTTTTTTCTTTAATAACGTAAAATTTGCATTTGATATCAATAGTGGAGGTATATAATTATTAATGAAAAATGTGATCATGGAATGGCAGGAAGAAGGCATTCTGAACAGTTGAGAGAGAAAAGTTCAGTAGAACAGCTTTTTGATCTGTCCTGTTTGATGTCACAGATGTGAAGATTTGCATGTATTTGAAGAGCTATAGTCTTACAAAGACTCGAGTGTTCAATATTTATCACCTGAACATGTCTTTGAAAATAAACATGTTTACACCACACTCTGAGTTCAATCACCTCATATGTCTTACCTTGATTATCGTCGATGTCATCTATATGGAAAGCGTCTTTAATTTCAATCAGTTCTGTCTTGAGTGTTTCAAAGTCATCCCCTGACAATGATCCTAACACAGCCTGTACTTTATTCTCACTTTGGTTGGCTAACATTTCTAGCGCTTCGAGATGCGATAAACCTATGTATTAAGAGAATTAGTCAGCCGTTATAAAATATCACTTTAAATGCAAATCCACTTACAATTAGATCTGTCAGTGAAAAATAATATCTTGACAAAGCTGAGCCTTACTGCTATCATTTTGAATGACAACTTGATCAGTGAAATGAGTTTTTATTACGCAGTGTAATTTAAAGTCATATACCGTATTAGCCACTTGGCAATTTGTTGGCTTTGTTAGACGTCATCAAATCTTTGCCTAATTACATTTTTTTTCTTTGGTTTCCAGTTTATATATTTTCAACTCGACCTTTCAAAACCTTGCTGACATTTTTCATTCCATTTATCATATTAATATAAATTTTACATTATATATTTTAAATCAATAATTTTTCAAAATGATATTTACTACCTCTCAATATCAAATGGCTGTTTCTGGCGTAATTTTAATTCACACTTGTACTTGTTCTATGTTATTGACAATGCTGCCAATAGCTGATATTGATTATGCCTTCTTTAATACAGTAGAATGGCCTTCGAGACAAATTTTTTCCGAAAATTCAAATTAATTAAATTATTCAAATCTCTCCAAACTTTGCATACAAAAGCTTGTTTCTGGTTCTTTTACATTTAAAAGAACATTATAGGTTTACCAACATCCTCTTTTTTTAAAATAAATTGTCAATCTTTAGTTTTCCCATCGAGTTCACACAGTATTTGGCAGCCATATTGGATTCTAAAATCACTAAATTTTGATCTGTATTTCAAAAATTTGGACGTTGACCCCAGATTTGTTGTTGATTTTAACTGAGAATAGGTTGGAGTTTTCTTGAACAAACAGCAAAAGTTTAAAGAGTTTATTTCTAAGATGCTTGATATGTTAAGTTGAAAAATGTGAGTACCTTTATATAAGTTTTTTTGCATTGAGTTAAAACTTTCAAACACTGACAAAACGTTGAATATTGTTACTTTTTTGGCAGGATAAAATTTGTGATACTAACCTTGGAAGTCATCAAAAAGTAAACCAAAGTGTGCTTTCTTTAGCTCTTCCTCCTCTGCATATTCTTTCTCTGCTCTGGCTGCATCTTCTTTGGCTTCTCTGAGAATCTACAAGTAACATATTGAAATTGTTTAGTTAGCATTGAAAACATTCTCTACCACACTGTATGTTTTTCCCAACTTGTGGTTATTTTGTGTACAAACAAATACCCTCTGGTAGAAAGAGGGTTTTAATCAAGGTATGGGTGGAAGGAAGAATGAATATGGTCAGATGGGAGTGGATTGAGGGAAGGAATACACAGCATGGACAGAAGAGATGATGGAGAAGTGAATATACTAACTAACAGATAGCGGGATGTATGTACAGTGTTTTTGCTAAGGGCGGTAAGTAGGTAAAATCTATCAGAGTTCCCAAGTCATTTTACCACTGAGTTCCCAAACAGAGTTAATGATAGATTCTATGGCAAATTATTGTATATTTACTTCTTTTCCCTTTTCTGCTGTTTGAATAATGTGTAAAATTGTAAAATATACACATTCACATCTCCAGACAGAATCAGACTGAAGAACTAAGTTTTGTAAAAGAGTAAAAAATTTACAAATTCATGACTTTATACTAAATTCATTTACCTGTGATAAATTCGGTTTGTTGCCATAGGTTACTTCCTTAAAATATGTCCGTTTCTTCCTGAATCCAGGATCTCCTTCCTGCAGTACATCCATAGTTTTTTTCCCAATCTTTTCCAGAGCATCCAAACCGCCAGATACCTGGAAGCAACATTAACAAAAACATGAGATTATGTTTTCCTCAAAAATGTATATAGAAGTCACTATAGACCATATAGTTGTATAATTATATATTATTAGTGAATATCTATATCTTTATTACACCATGCAATTGTCTCAGTTACCCAGACTCTCTCTGCTGGGTGTCCTCGTTTAATGGCTGCCTGTGCCACATGTTTGACAGTCTAGAGCAACAAATACCTCAAAAAATATAATTCTACAAACTCAGTCTTTGGCCTTATCATGTGATTAGCCGAAGCCACGTCTACTGTTTATGTACTATTTCCTCCTCAGACTCTCAGTGGGTGGCAGCTATTAAGTGATGGCCTCCAACAACAAGAGTCTGGGGAACCCAGATTAACCATGTAAAGAACAAATGATGATAATTTGTCTCTAATTTGTTGTATTACACTCAGACTTGCTTTGTCAAAATATGACGTATAGATTGTTTGTTTTCTCATTTTTATAATATTTTATTTTTGTTGAGAGTTATTCCAAATGTTGATACTGATACTGTTTTCTTCACTTTTAATAATAATATCTTATTAGGTATAATATGATAAAATATGAAAAAAAAGAAAATTTGTCTTATTTTGTTTTTACAATTTCATCTTTTGTTTTTTTGCTGGCAAGAGTTATTTCCAGTGTTGATGCTAACAATTAGACTTCCTTACTTTAACAATGTCTTGTATTCTGTTTGATATGATAAAATTAAAAAAAAATTATTTTCCAATATTTTTATCTTTGATTTTTAGCTAGAGATAGTAAATTCAACTGTCTGTTGATGTAAATTTTATTTTCCATATATTTATCCAGTGTCTAATAATACAGTATATATACAAATTAACTTATCTGAACCCCAGGGAAATATTATCATTCACATTATCTTTGCAATGTCAATATATTTGTTAAAAACATATTTTTTGCTGACAAACATATCTGCGAAAAAAATCACACCCTGCGTGACCATAACCCTGAACATATCCAACCATTTTTGAACAATTGTAAATGTTACACAATTACAACACATATGGTGTACTGGGAATATTTGTATCCACAAAACAGTTATCATTAACATCCCACACATGGCTTTCAAATATCTTATTTTGACTAAATACAATCCCTGTGGGTATTTTTTACCCATAATGCTTTACAGCTAGACACTATATGACTTCATGGACACCAGATTACATACTCAGTGAGAATCCCTTATTTGCATCAGACACAGACATTGTATTCTGTGACAGATCACACCTCTGAGAGTGACTCACAAATCACTTCACACCTCACTGTCTCTCCCTTTGAAAAACAGGAAATGGCAATTCGAATTGCCCTTGAGTTTTAAAAATACATCTCAAATTTGTGTTTTCTCATTTATATATAATTGATATGTTTTGGTATTATTGGACACTTGTTCAGGAAATGTAAACATGTAACAACATTATATATTATCATTCAAAGCAAAATGCTGCTAATGTCTATGAAATAAAAATTTATTTGACATTACAAATTTCTTACATTTCTTTAATTTTGGATGAAGTCAAATAATTATATCATTACATTTGTAAACAGTGTGCCTATAACATACTTACAAGTTGTACTGTAAACATACATATACATTGGTAAAAAATCTCTCTCTCTCTCGCTCTCTCTTTCTCACTCTCTCCCTCCCTCCCTCTCCCCCTCCCCTCCCTCTCCCTCTCCCCTCCCTCCCTCCCTCCCTCCCCTCCCTCTCTCTCTCTCTCTCTCTCTCTCTCTCTCTCTCTCTCTCTCTCTCTCTCTCTCTCTCTCTCTCTCTCTCTCTCTCTCTCTCTCTCTCTCTCTCTCTCTCTCTCTCTCTCTCTCTCTCTCTCTCTCTCTCTCTCTCTCTCTCTCTCTCTCTCTCTCTCTCTCTCTCTCTCTCTCTCTCTCTCACAACAAAGCCTGCTCAACCTATCATTTGTTTATTCTTAAGTTGTTATGTTTGTATATACTTACAGTTTTCTCCACAGCACTTGTAAAAGCTCCAAAGGAAGCAAAGAAGCTATCACCACTGCCACTGTCACCACTAGCTCCCACTTCTTCAGTTTCCTTAGTTTGTTTACTTTCTTCATCTTCTAAGCAAAAGTTTACAGCATACAAATATCATGATATAAGAATTATGGGCTGCATTCTTGAGATTCTCAGATGAGTGACCATCTAGTGTATTTATCTACTAGTAGGTGATTTGTTCTATCTCAAGTGGCTACATGCTAGGACAGCTTTTCAGCATCTGTCATGTAGTTCTTTCATTTGAATATGACCATCATCTTTTCAAGAACACAACTTTTGTCTTAATTTAAAGCAAAGTGAGATCTGAATGTTAGTCAGCTGTTCACCAATATGTGAGAATTTCATTAAGTCATGGTATCATTTTTACATTGTCTGTCATTTTGTTTTCACTGTCTATTGTCAACGGAAGCTGAGTTGTGCAATCACATGTATTACTTCATCCTTAAAGTTTCATGTCAAGAACTGAACACTGAAACGCCATGGTGGCATCTGAAATTGCTACATCATGGTGGTGTCAATACCTGCCATATCACGGTGGTGTCAACACCTAGCCATGGTGGCATCAGTACCTACCATTGTGGTGTCTGTACCTGCCATGGTGGCATCAGTACCTGCCATGGTGATGTCAGTACCTGCCATATCACGGTGGTGTCAACACCTAGCCATGGTGGCATCAGTACCTGCCATGGTGATGTCAGTACCTGCCAAATCACGGTGGTGTCAACACCTAGCCATGGTGGCATCAGTACCTGCCATGGTGGTGTCTGTATCTGCCATGGTGGCATCAGTACCTGCCATGGTGGCATCAGTACCTGTCATGGCATCAGTACCTGCCATGGTGGCATCAGTACCTGCCATGGTGGTGTACCTGCCATGGTGGTGTCTGTACCTGCCATGGTGGCATCAGTACCAGCCATGGTGGTGTCAATACAATGATGGTGACAGCACATGCTATGGTAGTGTGTCTTATCTTATAGACACCCCCTCCCCTCCCCTACCCCCCCCCCCGAAATAAGATAATTTTGATATAATAATAATACAATATATGCAGTCAGTCAGTGATTGAAAAATACAAGATTATGAGTAAGACACCAAATTAATGTGTGAATTCACTCGTGCCTTTGTAATTTGTATATCATTGAATACAGAAGACAATACATGAGGAATAAAACAATACCTGATTGTTTAACTTCTTCGCCTGTCTCTTCCAATAAATCTTCAGGTTTGGGTACACCCAATGAAGTTTCCACACCTTCAATTACAGAGGTTAACCCTTCACCTAGGTGAGAGGGAGTTTAGATTAGTAAGAGTTTTCATCACTGCTGGACTAACAGATTTCTCAGTGTGTTTCTAAACACTGCTTGTTGGTAAAATCTTAAAGTTTTGGTTTCTAAAATAATTTACCACGGTTTCCCTCTGATATTCCATGCATGGCCCTTAGGAAAGTGTAAATCAACCCCATTTCCTTCTCTCGGTGACAACAGGTTCTAAAACCAACCCAAGCACAATAACTGTATAAAAGAAGTCTTTGTATCATATACAATGTAAATATATTAGCATAGTAGAAATTATTTGATATTTTATGTTTTGAGCACTGAAAATTATGAAAGTTTGGAAAGACGGTCTCACTAAGTGCAGTCAGACAAATAGACCCATTTGTCATGCCACATCTTACATCAAGTATTCAGGATTTCTGTGAGAATAAACACAACATCACTGAACATAATTTAGACAACTATAGAAATTTTTGTCTATTTACCAACTGTCTGTGTCATAGATGACACTGACGCAGTAGCTGAAGATATCCAGGATGAACCCCAACTTGATCCCCAGCCTCCCCATGATGACGCTGAAGACTCTTGTTGTTCTGCTTTGTCATCTGCTAGTCTATCTAATGCATTCTCTATCTTCTGTTCTTGTTCAGATTTCTCTGGAAGCACTCTTTGCTCTCCAGGGATAACATTAGCTGTTGGTTCCTCTAGAGCAGATTCAATTTTACTGTCCTCATTCACTTTCTCAGTGCTTTCCTTTTTCTCATCACTACTTTGTTCTTGTCTGTCAGTTTCAACACTGCTGACATTCTTGTTGGAGGAATCAGAAACATTCTGTTTTTCCTTCCTTTCAGTATTTTCATCTTTTTGTTTACTTTGAAGTCCTTCTGATGTCTTAGCCTCAACCATTTGTTGTTTATCATCTTTGCCATCTTTTACTGTATGTTCATTGTCTTTCTCTGTGTTTTTATCTCCTTCCATTACTTTGCTTGCCACTTCCAAAGTAGGCTCAGTTTCTCCTTCATCTGCACTTTCAAAAGCACCCTCTTCATCACTACTTGCCATGATTTATCTTTTAAACACAAAAATATTTTTAAAACAATTTATAGTGCAGTGTGCAAACACAAATAGCATGTAAGTGCACTGTTGTAATATTAATAATCAACAGTGCACTATAGTAAATAATATGGTTGCAATTAAAATAAAGTATAATAAAATATGAACCTTTGGTTCAAAATTGTTTACAAACAATATGCTACTGTAATTACTACATAGCTGTACACAAAACTAGCATTATCTAAATTTGGGGATGTTGCAAAACATGAGTTATAAATACAAAAATAGTATCAACGTTATATTTTGAGGCAAACAAATACATGTAAATCTAAATAAAATGTAAACCATTCAAGACTATGACACAAAGGAGTTGGGGGCAGATTTGCTTAACTTCAAGTTAAAGATATCTGCCCCCATCCAATACGTACAAATTACAATGAATACTGTACGTTGCAGACACTACTAGACAATCGATAGACACCGAAAGTGTGCAAGAATGGTGGTTTCATATCCAAGGGATGATTGCATGACGACTTCAGGGTAAATAAACTTCACAGTTATTCATTGATTGCTCGCATATAAATCACGTACATGCACAGGTGGAAAGGAAGTTTCGTAAATTTGATGGATGAAGATGATCACGCACGTAGATGGAAATATCGACTGTAACGGTAGCAAAAGTTTGTGTTAAAAGGGTTATATCATTTTTATGTGTATACCTTTTTAGAAATACCTGCGTCACGTTCTAATCCTTTGGTTCTGTGCTGTCAGCTGTTGCGTATGTATGGCTAGCACTCGTACTATCCGAGCCACGTCATTCGGGCCAAAACACAACTTTCTCACGAAACCCTTCCGATGACCTCTACCCAGTGTACACTTCCGGGTCATCTGGAAAAATAATATTTAAGCCAATCAAAACTGGTGTTATATCTGCAGTTTGATGAATGGGTATTTGGTATTGATGCAATGGCTGCCGAATAGAAACCCCTCTAAGGTATAATGAACTCACGTCCCAGCGAATAGATATTTCAGAAAGATGTAAACAAACCGCATTAAATGAGTTCAGAAATCGATGTAATGAATTGCTGATTTTGTGACATATTATTAATTCATTTACGATTAAAATGCAAACAATTTTATTTTTTAATCATTTTCTTTTCTTATAAAGAGATATTATGCCAAGCTATTTTCTTGAATTTTGCGGAACGATATGGGGTATTCCCCGAACCGGAGGTGAGACGGTCACGTGTTGGAAGAGGGCTCTCCGAGGGAATCCAGGTGATTTTGTATATTTAGCAGGACACTATTTTCCAAGTTATCCCCATTGATATTCACAGGTAAATAACAAATAATTTTCTCTGTACTTTTTGCGAGGTTTGCATCCACAGAGTTGCGCGTTCAGCTTTATTTAAGCTATTATCGAAGAAGTTGCGTCAGGCCAATTTTGTTGGCTGTGCATTTTGGAGAAGCAAAACACCGATTTCGCAGCCAGCCAACAGACATGTACACCATATTCGAAACGAAAGTAAAAATATTGCGTGCTTCCTGCGTAAGTGAGTTATTTTAGTGCCACACGTCACGTGTTGACAATTGACGTACTTTGAAAGAAAAGTGGAACTCAGTCGTTTCTAGAGTACCCCTAATACAGTCACAGCACAGTGACGTGAAGGCCAGTACAGTTATAATTATACGACGCTGTACGCACTGCTATTGATAGCCGTCAAAATAATCATGATGTCTGAGAGAACTCTGTGACAGCGGACGTGACCCACTGAACTATCCCCTACCTAACATTATATACAGTTTAGGGGTTTTACCTTTATGAAACTACATAACGTGTATCATTGAAATATAATTTGTAAAATATGACAAATGTTATTTGAACTTTTCACTTTTGGTCATGCATTGAAATGTTCATATGAAAACTTTGTTACTCATGGAGTCTTTCACACATCCAAGACTTCAGAGGTGTGCATTTTACCTGAAACAGATGACTGGTTACCAACACCATAATGCAACAGTTTTAAATAAAGATTTTTTTGGACAGTGACAAGTCAAAAAAATATGATTTGGGAGAGAATAATTTTCTGCTGTTACAATGGACTTTTAAATCAAATGAATCTGCTGATGCAGTCAACATGATGAAGTTAACATCCAAGTCGGATCATACATCATTTGGAAAAGTTGCACACCAAAGCAGTGATATTATATCACTATCTCTGTCATTCAGACAGACATGTAACAATCTTGTCTCACAGACTACTTAATTTATTCTTTTGTGATATGATGTTACAAGTTATTACAATTTGAATACATGTGGATTTATCTGGGTCATAATGGTCATAATGTTGGAGACATCACTGCTTATCAGACATTGACTTGACAGTTGAGGTTATTGGATGTAATCAAGAATAGCAAATAGTAAGTTCTTCTGAAGATTGTTTTACACTGGCTCTTTGTATTTCACACGAAGCAAACTATGGTTTGGTATTAAACCATGTAAAGTAGTTGGAATTCTAGTAAAATAGATTCCTGTACCTCTCCATCTTATTTTCATCGCGAACCCTGGTAAATTATATAGATGATCTGGGTTAATTCCACAAATTGCACCAAAGCAGTTAGTAATATGATATGATTAACTGTTCTCGTAAAAGCAAGTATATTTATGTTTAGTTAAATTAAAATGTTATACACCAAGAGTATGCTTGTACAGTCATACATTCTGATACTTGTAAAGAAATTATCAAACATATGGACACTGCACTATGAAGAATTGCAGTACAAATAGATTCAATGACAGACATGCATATTTGCTTTGCAACTTTAATCCTGTGTGAATTTGTACAAGTAATGTGTCCATGAACACACTTCATTGAAATGATACTGCTATACAGGTCACCAAACAAAACATCAGCATTACAACAGTGTTGCAAATTGTATTTGTCATCTCACCAAAGTTTATGGGTTTTATGATATTCATAGAGTTTTAGAGGGTTGTATGATCAACGGTTTGTTGTGATGGCTTTTTCTATATGATGTGTTGCAGTCATTCAAAAACAAAAAATGGAATCATTTACATTTGTATCTACAAATGTACTTGAACAGTTGCTGTGATTCCCATACTGTATTTTTATGATATAATGCAGAGGACATCACCTAAGTCTAAAAAATTCAGTTATAAACCCACAATGAAACAATAACTACAAGCAAGGTTGAGAGATATTCATTATTGTGCCCAAGCCAAGGTTTCTGAACATGCCTGCTCAAGGTAAATATATATATTGTGATCAAAACAAACATAAATGAGTCATCTCTACCATTTTAATATGGCATCGTTCCAATCAAATATATATCCAGACATGTTACAAATGTATGTAGTATTTTAAGTAAGTTCAAATATATATGCACTTGCATCAAAAGCCATAAACTATTTCCATACATGCAAAAACCGATGATGCTTTCTAACAAAGAAAAGTATAATGCTTTGAACTATTAAAGTTGAAAAATAGCATTATACCAGCTGATTTTACACAATACTGTTGCAATATTTGTTTGTGTATAAGAGCCAAAAAACACCAACTGTCTGCCCAAATTATCCTGTAAAAATGTATGTGGTCTATTTCCTATTTATACGTCTTACATTGGGCCTTTTGCCATTACTTATTAGATTATACTGGTCACTTTTGCCCAAAGCAGATACATGTATTTCCACCTGTTACAGCAAAGCTGTTGTATAGGTGATAAACTTCCCATATATGCACGGATAGTAGTACCTCAAGCCATATTCTCACAGAAAGGACATACACAACAAATATGATAGACACCTTCAAGGCAGGCATTAATATATGAACCAAGGAAATGAACATGTCACAGAAATATTAATTTAGGGACTATTCACATTTACTTTGGCAACCAAACTAGTTTGATTGAATTTGTAACAAATATTCAGATACTCCTTACACAGGAAGGGAACAGATTTTGTAGGCATACATACTGGGTAGGATGAGATTTTTGTCAGTTACTTTTGCATATAGAAAAAAAATGTAGCTTCATAAAGTGCCCATTCATAAAAATTCCTTGAATAAAATGTACATGAGCCCCATTGCTTATAATGTAATGTGTATCTATCATATATTGTAATTATTCTATTTTTAGATGAACTGGTTCAGTTGTCACATCATTGTAGGCATGTGTGGTGAAATGTGTCTCTGTTTCTCTGTTGCTCTGTCTCTATGTGTGTGTCTGTAAACAACTTAGTTATAAACCACCAGACCAATTGCCTTGGCATTTGGTGGGGACATTACTAAGAGTTAGTGTGTGCTCTAAGCCAATTTGATGTGCCACTGACACACAATTTATAGTAATGCAACAAAATTTGGTGTCCCCCTAGCTCTTAGAATCGTACTATGTGGTGACTCACAAGAAATGCCAGTTTTTATCATTTTGACTTACAAGTTACAATAACAAAATGTGGATATCATTAGAGGGCACACTGCTGATGGTGAGTTTGTGAATTATTCAAATCATGTGCTTAGCAACAAGACCATACCCCTTAGCAACAGCCAAATGATCACATATATTGCAAAGATAACGGATTAATAGACAAATGAATAAACATTCAAAAAAAGTATGTAAATATGCCTAGCAACATGACCACACCCATAGCAACAGCCAAATGATCACTTGTATTGCAAAGATAACATCAGGGATTCATAGACAAGTGAACAAACATTCAAAAAATGTATGTAAGTATGTCTAGCAACATGACCCTGCCCATAGCAACAGCCAAATGATGGCATTATCATATATTGCAAAGATAACAACAGGGTTGGATAGGCAACTGTATAATCATTCAGCAAATGAATAACTATATCTACATGTAGCATGGCTCAGCATGTAGGTGAACATTTTTAAAAACTGTACAGTTGTGCTACAACCCATTGGCGCCATTTTTGATTGACCTCATGGAGAATAATTTATTTGTATACATACAGTAAACTAATATATGAAGCTTGAATTATTGATTCATTCCATCAGTTGGTTGTTGATGCTGACAGAACCATATGGCCATTAAGATCTTCAAATTGCCTGTACAGATTTATAGAATGAAGTGTACATGTATTTGTGACAAGTATTTTTGAAATTGCTCAAACAAGCAAAAGAGTATAATGTTTGAAGCAGATGTTACAAATGTATTTGCATACGTATCATTGGCACTTTTCACATTTCAGTAATTGATGCTAAGAAGATATCATCTTCCATTTTGTTTAGCCCCATCTCTGGTATGAATAAGGTGCAAGCTTGATAACATTTGTTAAGTGAATGAAACTCGTGTCACTGACTTCAAAATTAATCTCGACCTGCTATGATTCATTCAAAACAAGACTGGATATTTGTGAAGGAAATATACCGAGACATGTTAACACCGAGTTATGTTTCCTACTATTATCATATACCCATAATTGCTTCCAAAATTATTAAGGACGTTGCTGTTTGTTGGTAAAAACCCACAAAAGACACAACATTGTCGGCAAGCTCAAGCATGGCGGACTGAGTTCCAAGCATGGCGGGCCAAGTTCCAAGCATGGCAGTACCACCATGCTTTCTCTATGCTAGGAAGAACCCTGACCTCCTAAAGTTGATCCCTTTTGCATACAACCTCAATCTGCAAAACCCATATCCAGGCCCGTAAAGATTAATACCACACCTCCCTGTATGGTGGTGACTTGACGTTGTTCATTGTACACTTCATTGCCATCTCTTTCCATATAAATGTATGTATATGTCTTTCATGCTCAAACCAGGTTATATATGTACGAGTTAAAATTTTGGATAACTGTAGGCAGGGTTATGAATGTTATGGTACTTTAGGCAAGGTAATATGTGGATTTACAGGAATCTTGAGTAGTAATGAGTTATTAAGGAGTTGTCGAAACCCTAAGGTCACACTCACAGTTTGATATGATAAAGCCCAGGTATGAACAGTCAAACTGGTTAGGTAGTACATGTACATTTGTACGATTAGTTGGATTGTGAAAGTAGCAAATACTGCATAATATTGAAAGTTGTGAAGTCAATGATATGGGTTGCAAGATCAAAGGTTAATGAACTTCCACAGCAATGTTTACCCATCTAGGAAAGCAGTTTCATACAATATGGATTATGATGGACTACAACAAGGAATGGTAATGTTGAACATGAAAGGAAAAAGAAATTTTGAAAGGTTGTTAGTTATTATTCCCAAGCAGGTAGACAGGAAGTAGTTTTAAATTTAACAACTGCATGAATTATGTGGTAAATCTTCTGTGCTTGTCACTAACTAAGCATAATAAAATATCATATTGATTATTCAAATATTCTTGAATTCAGTTTTAGTTATTTGTCATGCAAAGTTGTAAATGTTGGCAACGGTGCTACCGTAGCTGTTTTCAATGTGTTTTCTAGACTTTCAAAATTGGTTCTGTTATTAAGTGCAACTGAACTAGGAGTTTCAGGAGTGCTATAGTCCAGTAAAGCATCCCACTTTCAGGGTATGAATATGTGTTTGTGGAGGAGGGGTCCCTTCCCAGCAGGAATCCAGTGTTGTTGTATTTTAATATTTGTTGGTTTTACTGTTGCAGTTTTGATACAAGCAGTCGTGTGAGTATTTTTCATTGCCATTTGATTTTATTCGTTCCTTATCAAGCTCAGATTAAACTGGTAAATATTGAATGATGTACATGTAATCCGAGGAGCATTACATCATGGAATCCATTGATGATTGAGCCAACAACATACGTGTATCATTAATTCATAACAGTCAAATTATTATATGAGACCATTGCTGATAATACTTCAGTATTGAATTCCTTGAAAAAAAATGTTTGATATTTTGTGTTTTCAGAAAGATTCTTCCATTAACATTGTTTTGTGTGAATTTTATGTACATTTCAATCATATTATTAGCCCAAGTATCAAGCATCGCCAAAAGGCAGCACAGGAGTTGGGCTATGGGAATGGCCCATTTCTGTTATGTCATCTGTGTGTGTGTGTGTGTGTGTGTGTGTGTGTGTGTGTGTGTGTGTGTGTGTGTGTGTGTGTGTGTGTGTGTGTGTGTGTGTGTGTGTGTGTGTGTGTGTGGGACCATCAATATCTCTGACACCCATTACTCAGTTCAAGGTCATGTAGTAATTTTTGCTATGCTTTTGAAGTTTTGCACATACTAACATAGACACAATTCAACTTTAAGTGTATACATCCATACTTTTAGAAATGAGCTTTTTTTTTAAAACTAACTTTGACGCTGACTATCAATGGCAGAATTCAATTCAGCTTGCAATGCTCATTCAGCTCCAATATGTTCAATTTTATTTGAAAAATCAATATACATATATTGATTAAAATCATCAATATATTTTTGAAAGGCAGTATGATTCCACAGACTTTTCGTTTATTTATTGTGTGGCCAATGTGAAGACCTGGAAACTTATACGATATTTGATATGATAGCATTTATAAAAACAATACAAATGAGTATCATTGGAGGATAAATGAAGTATTTTATACACATATAAAATATCCTCCAAAGCAAATCCATTCTCATTCTGTACATGATTACCTTTGTCAGTCAGTGAAAATGTCAATTACCAAACAGTGTGAATGATTCACTCAGCTTCCTGGATTGTTGTGAACGTACAGCGGATACAGTCTATTTTTAGTAAATATACGGCACAACTAGGGTGTAATTAAATGAGCAGATGCAATGCCAAACACTTCGAGTTGGTCGCCTGCACAACAGATATAACAGACTGTGTCGCTTGCCATTACTCACACAGTATACTGTGTTGCTGGTGTGAAAGTCATTTGGTTTACTCTTCTTGATAGAGAATTTGTTGTGACAGCAGTCATGATGACCAGAAGTATTATACGCCTTGGTAAGTACTTCGAATCTTAGATGTGTTTTCTGTAAACACTGCATGTTGTGGAGTCGTAACAGGAAACTAAGGACGATAACAAGGTATTGAACATTGTTAGTTTTCATGAAAATGTATAGTATCTGTTTACAGACATTGAGATTTGAGAACTAAAAGGTCAGTATTGGCTGTAGACACCTTTATTGAGAGTAACTGATGAGTACAATGTTAGTTCTGAATTTGAATGCTTAGGAAACTTAATGATAGCAAAACGTAATATTTTCACACTCGTATCTGCACATTTGGCATTGTTGCGTAAGGAGGTATTGTTGTCTGAGTTTCTTCAAATCTGTCTGGTCGGGTCAGTAATTTAATTTGATCACCACTGGTCATCTCCTGTTGCCAGGCATTTGTACATGTACACATATACTTTCAGCTTTGTTCTAGTGTTTGACACAAACATTTGTTTAGATTTACTCTAGGACATGTTCTGTTTGAAAATTCATTTGTAGTATCATATACAGAAAACAACTAACAATATTAAACACAGCAACAGAGAAAGTTTTTTTTTTTGCCAAATCTATATACATGCATATATATACCTTGTACTGATGAAGACCGATGCATAGGTGTAAGTTTTGAATTCTTGAAGCAAAATATTGTATATATGTACATGTATGTTCAACTGTACAATGTCAATGTATGTGAATGTTCTTCTAACATGATATTTATATGTATATTTTTAATGTGTGTATTTGTATATTAAACTTTTTGAGAAGGTACAAATACATGTTAAATAATTCATATGTACATGTTAGTTTCATCAAAACTAAAGATGTAGATGAAAGGCTGTGCTGTTACTACACATTATCACATGTTCATTTGAATATAGGTGACCATTCAACAGGTGTCTAAAACGTGTTCTGTTTGTCTTGGTATTGTCAGCCATTGCCCAAAGCATTCATAGCTACATGTACATGGGTACTGTATGATTGTTTTCCCTTTTCTTACCTTTTTTACCAGACTTGTTCTCCTTATACTGCTTTCCTTATATTAAATGTGTTGTGTAAGTTTTAGAGTGTTTTTCATGTGATGTGTGTTCCACACTACAAGTATTTTGTCTGGATGCCAACATTGTTTCTATTAAACTAAACCACTCAGTGGAGGTGTAAATGGTAACGATACTGTATAGGAACTAGACTAACACTATTCAAAATGCTTTAATGCTCATACATGGACCTGTAATAGAACAGTAACCTTTTATTGGTTGTGGTAATGTATACTCAAATGCAACCTCGGTGTAAGGGATGATGACACAATGTCACACAAAATCACAAGTTCAATAAACGAACTTTGTTCATTTAGAGGGCAGGTAGTCTGGTGTCAATGCAATTGCTGAACTTCATTTTCGCACTTCTAACCAAATTTAGAAATCTTTCATGCCTTCAATGATAATAACAGGTTCTGTGTTTACTTCTGAGATGTTGATAAGTGTATTAATATTTGCTGTTAATGTGATGTACATTGTCGTGTTTCTGTTGATATTTTCACATTTTAATGTGTTTACCATATGTATGGAGTCAGTCATAGTGGTGTCAACACTACAAATTTCACAATGGTTTGCACCATATAGAAACATGTCAGTGTCACACTTGTGAATGTTTGTTTAGGGGGGACGGGAGGAAGGGAGGTTTGTCTGTCCTAAACAAATAAAATTTGTTTATTGAGCTTGTGTGACATTGTGCGTTTGGATGTTTTACAAAATCCCAAAGCATAGCAAAATCATTGTGCTGAATAACCAAACTAATTTTTGCAATTTTGGAATTAAAAAAAATTATCATTTATTTATTTATTTATCAAACCATGAGTCAAAGAAATGATTACAAACATCCCTTAGCATATCTGATTAAAATGGGGAGGGGGGGATAGTATGAAACAACAAGGCCCCATGTGGAAGCTGTATAAATTGATAAATGTAATTAGTATTCCCAAGAGAGCTGTTTGACATGTCATGTACTGATAATATCATACTATGTTTTTACTGATCAAGCCAATTGATTTCAGAAATATTATATTTTGTAAAAAAAAAATGTTATGAGTCTGAATTTCCCTTCCATAAATATATAATTGCCTGTTAAAATATGAATAATCTAATAATGACTTTATGAGATGAATGAACAAAAATTTCATTTTGTTAATATGTGCTGCACTTTAATTGTTTTGTTCTGTGAATTACTGAAAAAAGGGCCATGAACGTATGTATTTTTTTAATAGGTCATTACAAGAGATTTTTGTGTCTCGGCTGCTGAGTGATGGCTGTAGAGGATAGTATACATGTGACCAGTATGAGTGAACTTGATATCATTAGATATTCATACTATTGTCCAGGTTACAATAGAGGGCCATCTTTTGTGTTGGGATCCCTGAAATCAATCAATATAATGACAACCAATTTAGTTACTGTGAGCCTACTAGCCAATACAAGCCATCAGGCTGGAGTACCTGTTGTTGACATTCATAGTGACTGGCATGTCTCGATCACACAGCCTTCCAATGTTCAGTTTGCACAGCAATACAGCCAGCCACAGCTACATGTATGTTGATTGTGAGGTCTTTATGTTTGTCTGTACTTGTGATCTATAAATGCCCTGGGATTTATCGCCTGCATTGAGTCATTTGGACCATGACAACAATTTACTGCTTAGGTGGGACGTACATGGACATTGTGTAGTGTGAATACACAGGAATGACATAATTCGATCACAAGCTTCTTTTGAAACAATGGGAATTTTTAACTCCAGACCAGGTGAAATAAGAGTGTTCCAAAGTAAGTTGACTCTGTGTCTCACATTTGAAGGTATACTACTTGTACTCATAAATATATGTAATGTGTCTGAAGACTTCCTGCTCACTACCTACAGAGAACTGTGCATAATATACCGTAGACCTGTTTAATAGAGCACTGGTAACAGCTAGTTGTATTCAAAGCCATTTATTGAATTAAGGTGACAAGATCGAGGTATTATTGGTAGGACATATCAAGTACTATTAGTGAAAAATACAGTATCAAAGTACATAGGTCAATCTGGACATTACAAGATAGCATATGCATCATGCCATACAAAGGGCTAAACTTGTGTATACATGCATAACCTCCATCTTTGATCAGAATGCTATATTAAGGTGTACACTTTGTAACACTTTACATTTTCCCATCAGTGTATGTTCATAGTTATGAACCATAAACAGACCATTGTACAGTATGTACACACTCTCACTATTATGTATGTAGTGATTAAGCCAAAATATTGGTATTGCATATTTGTAGCAAATACTGTAAACCTGGACATTTTCGGTAAAGACTTTTTTTTTCGCTTATTTGGCTGGAAAACAAAAATAAAGTAGTGACTTAGCGTTCCTTTAACATATTAACACAATGTACCTGTCTGGTAATTAGTGAAAATTAATCTTCTAGCATAAGCTGAAAACTGTAAAATGACAAAGATTTCTAGAAGCGAGAATATCTCGGATTACAGTATTCCAATTGCTGCTTTTAGTTAATTGATATTTTCAATGGGTGACGTCAACACTCCATTGCCCATGTCCAATGTAACATTCAATAGGGGATCACAGTCATGCATGGATTAGTGTAGTGTGTACATCAGGCTCCACAACAAGACTAACATTTTCAGAAATATAAAGAGCTCCAGTACCTTGGAAAACATCCATCTTGGCTCACAAAAAGTCAGCTTTTTTTGAGAGCTTTGATATTAATGTAAATATCACGATCATATACATTAAGTAAACATGGCAGCCCTACATGTCTATGTAGTGATAAAAATAATCTTAAGAGTTAAGTGCAATGAATAATTTCTAGGGGATCAGATTGTAACTATGTTACAAACATTTGGTGATATGATTTTAATTTCATAACACATGACTACACAATACAAGCACAAATACTAGCAATTACTAATTGCTGCCTCTGTGCTGATGAGCTCAAGACTGGCCTGCTTTGTAGCTTAACTTGACCAGTTGACAACACATAGCCAAGTTTATACAATCATTTTTAGTTTAATAATTTCTTAATACAAAGCTTTGGTAAGCCAAGCTACAGTACATGTTTAGAGCTTTGAAATGCATAATTTTGACATACCATTATCTTTGTTATGGGTACTATAATGGAAATTACATTATGCTATATATTACCATAAGTGCTATCAGTTGCATTTCACATATTTTGATGACAGTGGAATTATATGTCTCATTGTTCATCTAATCCCACAACATATCAAGTCTGGTCAAAATGACAAAACTATGATGGTACATGTAACTGATACCCATTCTTATGGCTCTGATGTTCTAGTAGATACTAATAACTTTAGAATGAATGTTCAAAGGGGTTTGACCTTCTGGCATTATATTCCATAACATGTCATCACCAAGAGTCAGGAGATGTGTACTGTTGCATGTTAGCAGTGTGTCAAAGTACTGTCTGTGATCATAATTAACCAGTGATTACTTGCAACTTGCATTGGTGCATAGATATGCATATGTGTGCCCTGCAGTGCAATACCTAAAATGCTAGTGCATGCCTTTATGCAAATGAGTACATAAGCTTTCTTTGTACGCAAAATGATTTGAATGCATATTATTTAGTTATATATTTATAAATATGAAAGTTGCTATTTGGAATAAACTGAACCCTCATGGTGCATGAGTGGGGGACTTGGACTACATTTGTATTTGATCTTTTGGTTTCGGTGTTTTCTACTGCACTTTCACTAACTTTGATTTTGAAAGTGTGGCCGAGGAGAATATTGCAAGCACTCGATGTAAAAACAGACTGGCACTCATGAATCATAAGGTCCTTTTCCAGTAATACATATATCAGTAGTTACTAACTTGCATGATGTGCACATATTACATGTATACAATATAAATTTAGAACTGATTGTTTCACTTTAGACAAAGAAAAAAATGGAAAAAGTCTGAAAGACACATCATAATAAGGAAAGTCTCCTATCTTCCAACTAGCCAGGGACCATATCATTTCACAATACTTGCCCAGTTCTGTTATATGAGAACCAAGTGAGTCACCAAGCTGTCTTCAGACATGTGACTGCACTCCATGTATATTTATAGCTCTTATTTATAAGCCATCATAAATTTTACAATTTATGAAAAAATTAAACATCTTAAATATATTTATAATTTCCATAAATTCAAAAGGGTGAGCTCAGACACAAAAATCATAAAACAGTAAATACATTGTATGAAATTTGATACCAGTACCATATTGTCTTAGATTTGTCTTAATTTCATTGAACACAATTCTTTTTTTGCTTGAAGTAGTACCTTTCTGTATGTGCTCATTGTGTTCATCAATTCAGTTCCTGTATGTGATAGTTGTTACTATAAATTAGTAGAAAGACCTTTTTAAAAAAAGACCTTAATTTAGCATTATAAATCATAAATTTCCAGTGTGACACAATAAATGATTGCTATAATTTGATACCTTTAAACATTTTATGCTGTGATATTTTCATTATGTATCCTAGCACAACATGTATCAAATGACTCTTTTTCATTGAATTTAGTCTAAATTACGTATTTTCCTTTGTATTTTCAGTAATGGGGCAGACGTTATCAGAGCCAGTGACGACGAAAGAGACGGCAAAGGAATCCAATCAGTTCTTAAAAGTTGGTTCATCATGTATGCAAGGATGGAGAATAAGTATCCTTATCTGTATTAAAAATATATAATTGTTTGAGTGATTTTTACCCATACAGTAGAGTACGTAGGATTTAAATTGTCGTCGGTGATTTTTACCCATATTGATAATTCAAAATATACAGAATTATTGTCTGTGTAAAACCCTTATCTATGATTTAAAAGATGTAAACTACCACTGCCAGACAGATTATGGAATTTCAATGTTTTGTATGTCTCGCACGTTTTTTGTTATGAATTACACAAACAAAATACAGACACTGTTACATTATATCTCGCTGCGAACACAGATAAATAGTTTTATGTTTGAATCTTCCATTTCTCATTGGACAGTGATATTGATTTGCATTCAGACAGATAAAATGTATCAGTGTTTTGTATTTTGTATTTTGTTGTAAACAAGTCATAGCAAAAAACACTGTAGGAGATGTAAAACACTTTCTTGCCTAATTGAGACTTAATACATTGTACTCCTAGTTTCTTAGTAATTGTCAGTGATTTGTACCCACGTCTATGATTTGCACACGTCTACAGCATGATTCTGGTTTGATTCCAGCCAGTTTTTGAGTTAAAAATGTTGAAATGCTGAATAAGTAATACTAAAAATGATTTCGTAAATATGTCTAAATTGTCACCTGTGAGGCATCAAACAGTTCAGATCAAACCTCAACTGCTCAGAGTGACTTCTTCAGGACCACCATTCTATGATTTCAAATTGTTAATACTGTTCTTTCACTACTCATGAATGTACACATTACTTTACATACATCTGTGGGCATTGAGTCTGACATGCAGAGCTATTTCAATTTAAATGTAATTTCATCATCAAAATGTTGATAATTTGCATGTGTAGTGCTATATAGATGTATTACACATCCGTCAATCATGAGCTCAAGCTTAGAACGTGTTAAATTCCAGAATGTGCAAACAATGAACAAATGCGGTTTTATTCAAACATTTTCAGACTAAATTTGATATATCTTGTAAAACTCTGATAGACATAGTTAGTTATATACTTAAAATAACATATTCATCTGATGTGTTAGCCGTGTTCTAATCTGCTGAAATTGTTAAAACATCAGTGTGTTGCAGGTATCATTAAAACGAATCCTGTTCTGACACATAGATACTGATGAGTTGTTAGTGCCAGGCTGGTATTTGCACTCGGCTAGCTGGCTATCCCAGTGCTGCTAACCCAGTGGAAAAATGATTCTTGAACTGTATCCCTGTATAGGTAGCCTTAATTTGTTGAAGAAGGCATACTATAGTTTCTATTAAGATACTCTGTATCATGCCATGCCTATCTGCTAGTACTCACAAATGGGTCGACCAATGTATGAGGGCACCCCGTCATGGCATATCTTACAGACTCAAGACAACACTGTGTTTAACCCATTACTTTCCACATGGTGAACAGTTGTGAGAGAATTACCCATATATAAGGTTGCAGTAAACATGTTGGGATGAGTTGCATATGTACAATTGTAATTTGTATAGTGAATATCCTTATCTGGAATATCAGACATGGAAGATTCACACACACACATTTTATCACTTAAAGATGATAAAGGGACATCATTCTTTGCAGTTTATGATGGTCATGGAGGTAAGATTGCAATGTTTTACTACAGTGGCAAGCAAGGTTTCAGCCTACAGCCCAATTTCAAAACTTCTACTCATGTATAATCCTAAAACCGATCCATTGTTGGGGATTTCCAGTCACAATCATTGAGTCAATTCTCTTTACTTGATGTTATCAACCCTATGATTAGGAAATTTTCAAATGAAAAGTCAACCAAGGGTTTTGGATTTTTGTGTGTAAAATAGTTACCCACTTGGGCGGCACCTACCCATATGCCTTTCTGGGAACACACACACACACACACACACACACACACACACACACACACACACACACACACACACACACACACACACCCCACCCCCCCCACCCCACACATACACACACACACTAATAATGTGGATCAAAGATTATTTCTTTTTTTTTATTCAAAGGTGCAAAGGTAGCTCAGTATGCAGGTGAAAATTTACATAATAGGATTCTTCAGCAACCCAGCTATAAACGAGGTGAAATAGAAACAGCAATTAGAGGGGGATTCATATCAATAGATGAAGACATGCTGGAAGGTAAGGCCAACCAATGCTGGGGTCAAAGGTCACAAACTCTGTGTAATAGAAATCTTCAACAATCATTCTGCATATTATGAAAAAGGAGATGCAATTAAGAATTGATTAATACAGATGAAGACATACTGCACAGGAATGCAGGTCATAGTATGTGTCAAAAAGTTATGGGTTCATTGTAATACAAATCTTCCATAATTATTAATCTCTAAGTAATGAAATAAATTTAGCAATTAAGTATCAATTCAATCAATTACGATAGATGAAAACAGACTGGAAAGGGTGTGATGTCACAGTTGGTCATAGGTCAAAGGTTATAGATTATTTGTATCTATAGTACTTGCAGCAAAATCTAGTAGACAGTCGATAGTAACATGTGTAAGGCAAGACAGGTCACAGTATAGGTCAAAGGTTATAGGTTATAAGCTACTTGTATCGAAATTACTCTAGCAGGAAAATCAAGTAGAAATAGAGATAGACAGTTAATGATAACTGATGACCTGGAAGACAAGACAGATGTCAGTGTTGGTCAAAGGTTATTGGTTACGTGTATCCATAGCAGCAAAGTCAAGTAGAAATAGAGAATGCAGTTGATAATACTGGAAGGCAAGACAGGTCACAAGTCACATGATAGCACATAGACTAGATTGATACATCAGCCTATGGACTGGTCTTTGGAAATTGACCAGACGTTACATTGTAATCGTAATGAAGGAGTTTGTAGTTTTAGGGTGAATGTTGTAAAAAAGTGTATGATGTGACTGTGTTGGTAACATTGCAGTCATTTTGACCATACTACAAGTCAGTTTTCTTATTGTATTATCTTAAGAAATGCTTACAGAGAAATAGCTCGTGCTAATATTTACCTATCAGTAAATTTTGTTATAAAATATTAATATTTATTTCTTAAAAAAACTAAAATCAGAACGCAAAAATATGAGGGGAAAAAATGAACAGTACAATTTAAGAATGCTAAAAATTAATTACTATAAAGGTCATGTTAAAATGCAAGTAGCTGCTTTGCATTATGGGAAAGCTTCTCTTATGTTTCCATGTACATGTACTACATACTTGGGGTGGGGGTGGGGGTGGGGGTGGGGGTGGGGGTGGAGATGTAGTAAGAGTAGCACCTTTGGAGGATGACCTTAGACATTTTAGATATTAGTTATCTGTGAATATGAAAAGTAATTAAATGTTTTGATGAATAATAGAATTTTACTTTCCTTTCAGATGACGCCATGAAAGATGAGCTTGCCGGAACAACAGCCATAGTAACATTTCTTAAAGATAACAAAATATATTGTGTAAGTTGTCAAGAGAGAGTGGTGGTTGTGTAAGAGCTGACATTTCTAGTTACTATAAGTAAGATGAAAGTAGAGACCCACGTAGATTATTTCCTCACGTACTATTAGTCCTATGACACATTGAAGCAATTTGATAAATATCAGCTTTCTGCTTGTATGCGCCATTTGTAATAAAGCAGAGCTAAGTACCTACAGCTTTAAGATGTCATTTTCACCTGTTTTCTTCCCATCCAGAAACACAAATTCTGTTACTGTGTTACTGTGACATACATGTATAAAGTTCAGTAAGACTCCAACAATAAGGACTGGCACAAAGTTGTAGTATTCAATATTTGATGTACAGGTCAGGGCTTATATTATGATGTATTTGCTGTTTGTGGAACACGACTATAACCCCAGTAGTTCACCTCCGCGATATGAGAAAATCGATGAAAGGATTAGATTCTGGTTCAAAATATACAAAACGACTTGTTTGTCCATGAACAATTTTGGGTTATAAACCTACAGCGCAACTCTTTCCATGACTTCCTGTCTTTTAAGGGAATATCTCAGTTGCTGCAAGCCATGTTGTAGGTTGAAGCAGGACTACATAAAGCATAGATCTGTTGGGCTAATGCAATATATGTCAGACTTGTAACAGTATACTGAGAAGACTCATAGCGTGAATTCAATCATGTAGTTAGATGGATAGGGCTAATTCAAATGAAACATGTCCGCCTACAGATGTCTAAATATAGACGCATTTATATGTGTAATCCTTATGTAAAATTTACATGTCCTGGTTGATCTACTGCCAAGCAAACATGTTGCCACGACTCTACCTGTGGTCACATTGACCACTAACAACAATTTCCAACTGTGTATGACGCCATGTAGTCTCAAATTGCCTTGCTGATAATTTTCACATTGTATACCTGAAAATGTAAAGCGATATTGACCATTAATTTTACAGTATCATCTTTGTGTCTGAACAAGACACCATGATAAAGCATATTAAATGAAAATTGTGTGTTTCTAATAACTGGATCAACCCTATTTTAAGCCACCATGCCAACCCTAAACATTTTATTACATTCAAACGGAATTTACTTCAGTTTCTCTGTAAATTTTCTTGCCAAAGCATGGGTCTTTTTTTTTTTTTTAATTATCGCATTTCAGAGAAACCAGATATTTCCAGACTGAAAGTTAGATTTATACAGTATATTCTGTATATGTTCATCTGATTCACATGTCGTTAACTTCATTTACTTCAAAATTTATACCCTATCAAACTATCGCATGAAAATTGTGGCCAACTAGTATCTTGTCTTAGGGTTGAAGCAACATCTCTAGAGAGAGAAAAAATAAGAAAAAATTTCAACCTATCTACCCTATTTTCTAAAGCCATGTTATCAGAAACAAATAAGTTTTTGTTTATTTTTGCTTAAAGTGGCCATATGGATGAGGATTGGGTATTTAGTTGGATTTTTAATTTATAAAACAATTTTATCATGGCATCCTTTAAAAATCAATGTGAAACAATATTGTCTAAGTCTGTGTTTGTCGTACATTGATAAAAGCCAAAAAATGTGTAAAAATGTTTGTTATTGTACATACAATAATAAACATTTTACATTTTTATTATGCTTTTGTAATTCTTTGAATTACAAACAAGGACTTGGCATATGTTGTGTCACGTTGATTTTTCAAGTAAGAATGATGATAAAATTGTTTTGTAAATTAAAAAATTCGGA
Organism: Glandiceps talaboti; assembly: GCF_964340395.1. Classification (NCBI taxonomy): domain Eukaryota; kingdom Metazoa; phylum Hemichordata; class Enteropneusta; family Spengelidae; genus Glandiceps; species Glandiceps talaboti. Next base: position 18,927,539 of record NC_135556.1, on the reverse strand, counting down.
ATATATACCAAATCCTCATCCATATGGCCACTTTAATTAAAGTGATATTTCATTGTGATGAAAATTTGTCAAGGAGGAGACAATTAATTTTCAAAGAACTAAAAGTGGATGACAACATGATAAAATAAAATTACGTACATTGCGTTTTAAATACAGGGTAATGTAGGTGACTCTAGAGCGATAGCAAGTGTGAGAGGTCAGGTTCAACAACTATCATATGACCATAAACCAAGTAATGAAGATGAAACAAAAAGGATTATTGCAGCAGGTGGCTGGGTGGAGTTCAATAGAGTCAATGGTATGTATGATTAAATTGAATAGACACAGATTATCTTGGAATGTGATGTGATTTGATTTGATTGACTGTTCAATTTGCCAAAGGTTAAAAGGATTGTGTTTAAATGCATGTATTAATGTAACTCCCTTTGTTTTACGACATGGCTTAAGTCAGAATTACAGTAATACAATCAATTGTACCATGATTTCATTTTGTATTTCTCAATGGTGAAAAGGACTACATTTATTAAAAATACTAGCGCTGTTCTTTCTTTTATGAGAGATCGTTCTGTCGAGGGAAGAGATTCAAAGTTACAGATAGCCTTTAGACTATTTATGAGATGACAGTGAGACAAAAGTAGTAATATACAGATTGTCTGATAAAATTCGTACTGTAACTTGATTTTCAATTTGCTGATGGTGAAAAGGAGTGCATTTATTTAAAATGCTAGACTAGAACTACCCTTTGTTTTATGAGATGACTGGAAATTTTGTAGATATATGAAAGTTTAAAGGTCAAAACCATGCTACTTGTAGCACATAGATGTTATGATGTAAAGCCTGTTAGAAAATTCACTCTGCTTGGTTAGCAAACAAGGGGGAAAGTATATTATGTTACAAGTATTGCTAATGACTATTACCACGTAGTTGTATATGCTTGTCAAATCAGCAGGTATCTTATTATGGCTTCGTATCACCCCATATAATGTATGTACATGATGTCAGTCAGTGTTAGATATATTTTATTTATTTATTTATTAATTAAGCTGTGTACACAAGAAGTGACATTGGCAAGAAAATATACCAAATGAAACACTGATGTTTACAATGTCTTGAAAATATTAAATATTAATTATATATATTTCTGTGTGTGGGATGTAGCCACACTGTGTTTTATAGCACCCAAGAATAAAATTTGTCTAATCACTTCAATCCCAAGAAAGACATCAGAATCATAGGATATTCATTGTATTGATGCAAGTATGATATCACATTTTCATACCAACAGCACAGTTATGGAATTTTCTTCACAAGCAGCTGTATTGTTAATCCAGAGATACATCAGGTTGATTTCGAAATTTAATTGAGGGTTATTTTATCACAAGCAGGAAATATTACCTTGTACAAATAATTTCTCTAGACTTGTCAATAACCATGTGTTGTGATTACTCTCAAGAGAAAACAATCAGTCAACTCTAAATAAAATATTTGGACAAGGGTAATGTTGCCTACATGTGATAACATAACCTTCATATATTACAGCTGCTGTATTGTTATTATGTGGCAAAGTAATTGTCTTCTTTACATGTTACAGGAAACCTAGCACTTTCAAGAGCATTAGGTGATTTTGTATTCAAGAAAAATGACAAAAAGAGTCCAGAGGAGCAAATAGTCACAGGTAAGTAAGATTCCATATTAACAATAGTAATCATCCTACTGACAATGTAGTATAGATAGCAGCAGTTTTATTTTTTGTCTGTATTTTGTTGAGCCAGACGATAAATGTAGCAACGTTGGTAAGATTTTCGTTGAGCCAAGTGATGTTTTGTTTCTTGATTTTAACTTTAATTGTATACTTTGGCAGTAATTGATAATTTTACACGTATAATATTACATTTTAACATTCTCACTGTAAACATTGAAGTATTGGGATTGTCTGCTTGAACTGTATTGGTTTTCACTGATTGTAATCGTGAGTTTGTCTTCTCTTTTCTATCACCAGCTGTGCCTGATGTTATAGTTAAAGATATCACAGATGATCATGAATTTCTAGTTTTAGCATGTGATGGCATTTGGGATGTTTTATCAAATCAGGAAGTGGCAGACTTCGTAAGGACAAGAATCGCAGGGAAAATGGAACCAGATCAGGTGAATATTATCACAATTCAGAGTTATAGTTAACCGCGCAAAATAGGGCTTTTAGTTAAATATTGTACACATATTACCCACTCCAAGCTGATATCCCAAATATCAAAGAAACAAGTCATTTGTACAATGGGTACACTTTGAAATACGAGTAGTGATTTGAGTTCAACATGTGTACATGCGCGTTGTCACACTTGAATGTTGAATGACTGAATGAATGAATGAAATTTATTTCACCAGATAACAAAAATAAGCTACACTTTCAAAGAAACATATGATACAAATATACAAAATGTTTATCCCAAACATCAAAGGAAGAATTCTTTAATACAGTTGAGTTGGTTCATTGCACATTATCACTTGTCTGAGTCTCAAGTGATAAGGTCATGAGTAAGTGCATCCCACCAACTTAACTGTTATAAAATCAACTCACACAAACCAGCCTCCTTTGTACGTATCTAATGCTACTATTTCTTACAAAGAGACATTCAGCAGTAAAAATAAACTGTTGCCATGGTCTCTGTTCCTTGACAATAGGGATGTAACTATCTGAGAAGGTTGTAACTACCTGAAAGAAAGTTACACAAATTAGAGACTAAAATTTTAAATAATGAAATGATGAATATTAATAACAAATATAAGAACCAAAAATATTCATCAGTGAGGTAGCTCAAATGAATTACAAAACATTATAATTCACAAACAGATCAACTTTTTAGCATTTATCTCTTGGTCTGTACTGGTCAACGATTCTTACCAGAATTACAAATTCAATAAGTACAGCTGACCTCTAATAGGTGGGTAGATACAAAGTAGGTCAAATTCAGTAAGTACAGCTGACCTCTAATAGGTGGCTAGATACAAAGTAGGTCAAATTCAGTAAGTACAGCTGACCTCTAATAGGTGGGTAGATACGAAGTAGGTCAAATTCAGTAAGTACAGCTGACCTCTAATAGGTGGGTAGATACGAAGTAGGTCAAATTCAGTAAGTACAGCTGACCTCTAATAGGTGGGTAGATACAAAGTAGGTCAAATTCAGTAAGTACAGCTGACCTCTAATAGGTGGGTAGATACAAAGTAGATCAAATTCAACCCAAGCTCTACTGAAACTTGTTGTATCTTCCATTTCAGATATGTGAAGAACTGATGACGAGGTGTCTTGCACCAGATTGCCAGATGGGGGGCTTAGGATGTGACAACATGACTGTAGTAATAGTATGTTTTCTTCAGGGTCAATCATATGAAGAACTTGCACAGAAGTGTGCCAGACCACCTATAGCAGTCTCATCACCCATGGATACAACTAATGAAAGTAGTGAACACAATGAGGAGGAAGAAATCAGTTAGAATTCAGTTACTTCACAACCAAGTTTGTACTTTCAATGATAGTCATTTCATATCAAATTAACACTGCACACATCGTGCAGACATGCCTGACTATCCTATACATACACAGAAAGGGGAATGACTGCGACTTTGCTCTGTGCTGTCTTGAGGTGCATGTTTGCTTGTTATGTTTCAATATGCTGTCAATCAAAGCTGTCATGTCACTACCTAGGTATGTAATAGTTGCCCAAATGAAAGAATATACAATACTGTGGAATATAGTGTTTTCACTAAAAAAAAAATATTTCTTGAAGACCTCCTTTGCACGAAAATTAACGAAAAGTTCTCCCAAGACTTTCGGTTTATCTTATCAGGTAAAATAAGGTCCAACGAAAAAAAGTGAATGCTATTGTTGGTGAATAGTTGTGTAAAAAAAATTTTCCCTTTGAAGAAAGAGTTGTCCATCATATTTTCAAGATTACCAGGCAAATTTATAATGCTGCATAGAGATGACTTGGTGAAACTGATGTATCAGTTAAGCTGTGAAATGTTTTTGTTTTGTTTTGTTTTGTTTTGTTTTTTCATAAGATATATAATATTTTAATCAGTCAGCAAAAAATTAAAAGATAGTTTGTCATCTTTTCATTATTAAGTAATTTGGTTTTGTTTGTTTGCACTTTCTTTACTGATTTTGATCTCTCATGATTTTGTAAAACAAAAGAACACCTCACAAAATATGTAATGTAAAGAGGAAAAATGAAAACTTCGTGAAATTGTTTTTAAAAATGAGGTGTAAGAAACTAATAACAGTCATGGTTACAAAATAAACTGACAACTCCTTGATGTATCGTGAGTTCTAAACTATTGTCAGAAAAAAAAATATTTTAATCTGAAAGAGTAAGTTGTATATTAAATGATGTGACATCACAGCTTTGATAATGTTTAAAAAATTTGTATTTACAATGTTTATTGTAGTAGAATTAGATTCAAAAGTTCAGAGCTTAAAGCAAATAGTTAGACCAAATTGAAAATATACAAGTACTGTACTGTCTATATACATTGGTTCTAGATATCGTTTTAAATATTATAATTGCAGTGTCCAGCACCCAGACCCCATGGAAAAAATGCCTTGTCCAGTGTTGTATAGAAAAGATTGTAGCTGGATGTAAAGGGATAGTACAGAGCATACGTAGCAGTCACAGAATATTGTCATTTCTTGGATGGTAAATGTAACTCCACCTGCACATTGCATCATTCATATTTGTTTTTGAAGTCCTTAAATAGTGTAGATAACTTGTTTGAGTACAGTATATTTGTTTCAGAAGACAGCCTCAAAAAATTCAACAATTCGAGCAGCAATGTAATAAATATCATAGGTGATCAGGGTGTTTGCCTTCGATTTTTGTTGCACTCATCTTTTAGAAATGACTTTTCATCTAAAATGTTCACATGGTTGCAAAGGTCATACAGATCTGCCCCCTTACAAATAACAGACACTTTGTACAGTTATTCCATATAGGATAACAGGGTTGATATGAAATACTGTGATGTGACATATTGGTACTAAAAGTGATCTCAGTTATCATTGATGACTTTCTGTGTAGTCAAACATTTCTCATAGTATATCTGTAACGAAAAACTTCGAAAAACCAAAATTACACCTATTGTCTTGGACTGTATAAAAAGTTCACCACGTTTCCTCTTCTGTGCTATCATGGTTTTTAAAATGTGATTTTAATGAAACAGTGTCTCATCAAACCTTCTTTGTACGCAAAATATTAAAGTACAAATGTAATAACATTTCAAAAGTACTACGTATACCAGCAGCAAACCCTCTATTGACAGGCTGCTAACTCACCACAATTGCTTGTGACATGCCTAAATATGGTGTTCATCAATCCTTTACCATGTGATGACTTGCAAGAAAACCCATTTTTAGCATTTTGAGCCATACCAAACATATTTATCTGTTGTGAGAGGGTAATACGTATGAGATCAAGTGTGTACATCAGTATGGAATCAGTTTGTATACAAGTATTCCATATTCATCCAAGTAAGAGCTCCCACTGTTTGATTAAACCCCTCCCCTTGTTCTGAGCCATTGTAATGCGTATCATCTGAAGCCATATCCATAGGGGTGGAGGTAAACATTTCAGTTGTTCACAGAAAGACGTTACTTTTCATCAAGAGACTGAATAATGGTATTGTTCAATTTCCCTTCCTACTTGATTGTAGGAACAGAATATGCCATCCAAGACGTGACAAACATTCAACATTGAAATGTGGTCCATCCCAATAACACTTAACCAACATGATAACTAGAATGATTTGAAAGGAGAGGTCTTTCGTTATGAAAGTTTAAAGCTGTTCGCATAGTCACCACAGCATGACAAAGAAAATGTAACAAAATCACATCACACACTAAATTGTATCAATAGTTATCCTTTCATTTTGGTTATAGGTAAAATGTAAAAACCTGAAATTTTTAAATTTCAGTTGCCATATATGTGTTTTCCATAACAAATGATACTTACTTTTTGTTCTTTCTAAGACACTTGAATTTTCATTTATTTAAGAGGCAAAACATGGACAAGTTGCAGCATATTTCAAGTATTGTTTTACTTGTGTCAGACTTGTTGATATTCAGAAATCTGATGGGTTGAAATCAACATCTCATAAGCACTCGTCAAACTTGTGTGCGTAAAGCTCTGATGTACTCCTGAAATTATTACACTTCTCAACAGTTTCAACTTTTATCCCCAAATAAAACTAATACCCGCTGGAAACAAACAAGTACATAAAACAATTACATTCACACCTCTTTTGTTCCTTTTTAAGAAAAAAAGTACTTTTTACTGAGGCAAAACTGAATTGTTACACAGACAAAAAGTATAGTTTCACTGTGATTAAAAAAAAAAATTGTTTTATTTATACCTGGATTTGAAAATTTGTAAATGAAAAAATCCAAAGAAACATTAAAACCAGTGCTTGCTTCTGAGAATCCCAAAACTTGTAAAAGTCAATGAAACTATCCAATATCACTGAACAGTATTTCCCCTTCCTGTATAAATGAAGTGTTATTGACAGGCTTTACGCCAACCCAGTTCTAATTGTGATATTTTTTTCTTTGAAAGTACAGTCGATATTTTTGGTACGCAACATTTGGGTTATCATGACATGTAGATATCAGTAGTAATTGGAACAATGATATCAATGAAGCAGGCAATTCAGTGAGTTACCATTAGTTGTTTACAGTCAATTGCCCACTTTCTGCTGTCATTCTTGTATTTTTAGATTCATTCATGATAATTGCACAGTATGATAGACATTGCAGTCATCAGCCTACAACATTCAAGATTTTACAGTACTCTCAACAACCAGCACCACCCCAAATATTGCGTATCATCAAAGCACGACTTTTTATATTCGTTTTAACAAAGTTTGTTTTGTTTTCATCAGTGTAATACAGATAGAATTTTTGATTTTCTCAAGTGTAGGCTGAATAGTTTTTAAAAAGTGTATCATAACGTCCCAAGTTATTCTTTCGGCTATGACTTTATATTTCAATATTATATGATTGATCCAATGTATAGAATAAATAATATTATCATAAACTGAATCTTCAATACATTCAAATATTTGTAGAGATATTATATAAACACTCTTGTGACACCAATGAAAAATGTATAAGCGTTACTGATTTGACTCTGAAGTTCAGTCATGTTTTACTGGTAACTGGAACAAACAAGTTTATTGTAATTAGTGTACTAAATCTTATATTTGTACCACAATTGAAGTTTATCCCCACAACTTTGTTTCCAATTCATGGCGACCTTAAAAACACATTTGCAGTAAGGAACTCGTGAGTAGTACTTCGATTTGTGGCAATTGTTTCCATGTGTCTCATATTGTAACGTACTGTTAACATGTGTGACATGTACTAGTTGCTACTTCTACACTATGGTAGACTGTAAAATATGTTGCCGAAGGGGATGAGAAGAGCGGCCCAACAGCTGATCTTCCATTCTACTAGTACTATAGAAGTTTGGTGCACAAAATTCATCCTTCTTTTTTTTACTTTGAGCTCTATATTTGTTATTAGTACTAACCAGTTGCGTTCCATAGATCTTGCCACTGTGGTGCTGCTTTCAAGCAAGAAAGCAGGTTTTAACTTCAATGTTTCATGGGTCACTTTTCCTAGTTTATCCCCTGAAAATGTAAAGTGACTAAAGACAAGCCAGATGTCTTCAATTGAAAGTGCAAACTATCCTGAAGTGGTTTTCCAGGTTATTTTTGACAGATTACAATACAAACTAGAAAACATGAAATTGGAAAAACTGAGTCGGGTCTGGTGTGTACTTAGACTCTCTCACAGTCCTCGGAACTTCGCTTTACTAAAATCTACGCTAAATGAATTATTTTGTATGTACCAATACCATCTACATAACGTACTCCATCGTACTCGAACAACCTTGTACTGTGCAGAGATATATGTTCGTTGACGTGTGACTGCGACGCTCCGTATTTTCGCGGCTTCGCGATAACACGGAGCGTCGCAGTCACACGTCAACAAATGGTTATTCCTATCATGGTCGATGAGGGCGCACAGTACAAGGGTATTCGAGTACGGTTAATTACCTGGCATCGGTACATACAAAATAATTCGTTTAGCTTTAATTTTAGTAAAGCGAAGCTCCGAGGGCTGTAAGAGAGTCTAGTGTGTACTGTGATAACACAGATAATTGTACCACAGTTAACTAGGATCCAAGTATTGAAATTACAAACGTTTGCAGAATCCACCATGCTGAACTATCCTGCTTTGCATTATATAGACACTCACATGTCACAGACCTACATATGCATGCCTGTTCTAAACTTACACCGTATTTATGAAACAAAAGTGAAATTGGCCAATTGAAAATTCTTCCCATCATTAGCAGAATCGTATATGAAGTGTAGATGAATATACAATACTAGATTACAATCTGTATGTTCTACAACCCTATGTGAAACTTGTTGATGTTGTCAGGGCTGTCCTTCCGTGCTAGATTGCAGGACAATTCTCTTGTTTATGCCCATTTGATGTTTTCTTTTCAGTCATTGTAATATTGTGTATGGATGAATATTTAATAGTTGAATGTGATGTCCAGGATTAGGTGTCTGTCTTCGCTATGACAGATAGATGTTCAGCTGAGAGAAAGACAATACATTATTTCATTAACACCACTGATCTGTGAATTAATTTAAGATCAAAGAATTCAAAATATCTCACTTAAAGCCTAGTCAGACCTCTTGACCCATGCATTACATGTATTCTATACGAGACCCAAAAACTAAATATTGGGTTTGTTTGCCCACCTACTGCACAATGTCAGGCTATATAGTATTAATATATGGTAATTATGTCTATGAGTTTTGCTCTTGTATTTCAATTTTATGATTTGTCATACAGTAAGTGTTGTATTATGCACTGTACACACACATTTCTGTAAAACAAATAGTACTGGTTTATCCCATCTGTCAGTAAATTGAAATGGCAAAGACGTTTTATTTTGTGAGTGATCATTTCACAATATCTTTGTAGCCTCTTTGCGTCACTCAACTGTGATCAAAGAACACAAAAATTAACTCAAAAGACACCACCACCACGTCACTGTTAACATGTTTTTAGAAATCTTGCACGAGATCGCAAACATTGCATAGTTGTTATGTTGTGTTGTTAGTTTGATTATAATCAACTTGTCACGGGAACAAGACTCTTCAGATCTGTATATTTGTATAATTCCAGATATTATATAACGTCCCATCCTCACCTGACATGCAGTTGAAATTCAATCCTCCGCCAGAGTTATATGATATGGGGAAAACTTTACCTGTTCTCTCGTTCCCAGTTAACTGTTATGATATAGCGTTCCCATGTCGACACCAACACCGACATGTCAGTTTAAGTATTTTGTACCATTTATGTCATCAAATCGATATATTCCTAATTCACATGTTTCTATAGACAGTTGTGTCAAGTTTTAACGGATGTATTCACAAATATTACAATCTTAAAACCATAATTAATTGTATTTTGATTTCTGTTATGATAGTATTTTTTGTGACTTTGATATTGAAAAGCACAAAGTAGTTCAAATACAATTTCCTGTAGTGTTCTTCCCACTGTGCTTTATTTAAGATGTGTGCAGTAATAATGTCAATTTTACTGACTCCGTATAAATTAATTTTAGGTTGGATTTTATTTGCCATCATATTTAGGAAGGGCACCCTCTATAGCCCAATTGAAAATTACTCAAGTATTTGTTTATGTAAGGGTTTTTCAGTCTCAGTATAAATTCAAGTGTTTCATTGTCCTTATGTACAGAATTTAAATGACTGGATAATTCCACAGTCTACAATGTGAATTTGTGACAAGAAGTTGTAAAATTGGGGGAAATATTGTAAATAAACTTCAACTGTCTTCAAAATGCAGCACTCGTCTGACATTTGATATGATCCTACATGCATACATACATACATACACACACACACACACACACACACACACACACACATACGCACACACACACACACACACACACACACATACATACATACATACATACATACATACATACATGTCAACCCATACATAGGATATTTCGTTAAGTATTGCTATGTCAACCCATACATAAGATGTGTTCAAAATGTACACTGCCATTGATAACATGAACAATTTGTCAAAATTCCGAACGAAAAATCGAATTACTATTGAATAAATTAAATCATATTGATCAGGTGTTTGTATGTCCAATGAATACAAATTCAAGGACAATTTTGATTCTTAGTGTAGTAGAAAATGCATGATGGCTGCCAAACTTGTCACATAACGATATTTAGATTCCTGAAGACCCACTGGAAATTGCTGTCGATATAATATGCGAATTGATATTATACTGAGAGAATGGAAACTTGACAAGCTATTTAATATATGCGTGTTGAGTATGACACTTGGATTTTCCTGGAACCTACAACAGTTATACGTACGTTGGAGTTGGAATTCCCCAAGATCTTTAATATAAAGAAAGGTGTGCAGACACAAATACTGCGACACAATAGAGATATCAACTTTTCAAAGTGTACCGTGTGGGTCGACGTCTTTAGTGTTGTTCGGACTTTTGTACCCGATAACAATGTTTGACATGTCTGCACGATAGCGACTGCGCACAACAATAATACAAGCTCACCTTGCGAACTGCTAAACTAAAGGCACACATGCATTATTGCGTTACCGTCTGTGGCCAAAGTGTGAAATGGAGGTATTGTTGTTTCGACTCTTGCACCGTATGTTATGGCGGCGTTTGAAACCAAGTCGTGATTAAGAGGTAAACTTACTTTTATTATACATTTTGAAGCAGGTTTGATATTGTTATTTGTGGCCTAGTGGGTCGAAAAGGCTATCTGAAAGTTTATAGAATGTCATGTGAGGAGCTGTTGCTTATTATTACATACCATATTTCATGGATGGGTCACTTTGTTTCCTTTTCGGCTGCGTACGTGCTACCACACTGTTTAGAATAGCGGTCGTAGTTTACATTATGCTAACACCATAAGACGTCAGACCAGTCGATATTAATGTCAATAAATACAAATACTCTAATACTTTTTCGGAAATTTTAAATAAAAAATGACGTCTGCCAATATGGCAACGGTCAGGACTTCATAGGAAAACGGGGGAAGGTTTTTTGTCGTGAGACCTGTTCAGTGACAAAATATGCGACGTTAATGGAATCTGTGAGTGTATAAACAGAGTATGTACCCGGGCTGAGTAAGGAACCGGTCAGTTTCTTCGGCGGGGGGCAGGGGGGGGGGAATGGATTAGTAAGGAGGGGGGGGGTCACCCTGTTTTCGAAATAACCAGTGGGGGCATCCTGTTTTGAAAATGTTGGATACATGTAGGTATGAGGACCTTACATTCTCTAACTACCAGTGATCTGAGTTTACTATATCTGCAACAGTAATGCCACTATACCAATGTTACGGACACTACCTGGCCCATTTTTATGTGTCCTGCAAAACTCATTTACAACTTACATTAACTTTTTGAAGCTGTGAAATATAATCTTACATGTAAAGGCTATGAATAACTTAGACCCAAAACATATCCGGATCTGCTATGGAGAGACCTGCTAGGACTACCTCACCCCATTGGTCACTAATGCAGTCAACCAACAACCAGATGCACATTTCTTTTACTGTCGTAATGTTATTAAACTTTTCTTAAACATCAATTGTTAATGTTAGATGTACTGTCTTTTAGAGATGTTAAATTATTGCTAGGATAGTCTAAAACTTGCCACAAAAGACTCTTAAAGTAAGAAACTCTCAAACTCTCCCCTGTCAATGATGTGCTGACCTTTACTATAATGATGCCATTTAACTTTTTAAGAGCTTATTTCAACCCTATGTGTAAAGAATAGTTTAATTTCTGATACTTTATGGCACTGTCTTGAAGTTATTGTCTGAAAGGCTCTGAATAGCCTAAAAGTTGGCGTAAGGAGTAAAAACCCCCAGAGCTTCTAACCCCTAGGACCCCCACAAGAGGTGGACATATCCAAGTCTCAAGCCCTTCCCCTACCTCTTAATGTCAAGATGCTATTAAACTTCTCTTTTAATATTTCAACCATATGCAGTTGCTTCTTACATGTTGACACTGTCTCGTAAAGCTTGGAACTTATTGTTTGAACGAGTCTGAATAGTCTCAAAATCTTTAGGACCCCTTCGCATGATGGATGCACATATTCCCATCTCAAGCGCCCCCCCCCCCCCTATCTTTTACTGTCAAGATGCACATGCTATTAAACTATCAAAAAAAATTCAACCCTATGTAGTTGTTAATTACTTATTGGTGCTGTCTTTTAAAGGTTGGAAATAATGACAAAAACGGTCTGAATAGCCTGAAAATTGGCTTTAAGTGTCAGAAAACCTTCAAAGCTTCTAGAGGAAAACCCCTTAGGACCGCCATGAGAGGTCTACATATTCTCATCTCAAACTTTCCCACTATCTGTTACAGTACTCGAGATGCTATTAAATTCCTTTTCAATATATTTACCATGTGTTGTCGCTAATTTAGTTGATGCTATCTTATAAAGTATTTAGTCAAGTAGTCCACTCTGAGTCACGATCAAATACTTGTCATGTAAATATGATATATCGGGGAGGGGGTCACTATGTTTTAGAATTAAATGATGTTGGGGGTGTCAGCCTGTTTTCAGTTTTACAGATAGTCAGTGACTTTTCGTCGGCCCGATGGAAAAATATACCGACCCGACCCGACCCCCCCCCCCGGGCCACAGAAACTGACCGGTACCTAAAGGAACCGAAAGTGAAAGAAGCAAGTGCAATAGAAATATATCTTAATATATATTAGCAAGTAAACGTGAAGTCAGAACGGACAGTCGAGTAAACGAGTGCACACTACTCGGTCGTTTCTGTATACCAGCAATCAATTTTACGGTAGGTAGTTTTAACCGCTTCTATTTTGATTCCCTTAATTCTCATTCTATCGTATCCATACTACTGTAATACTTATTACATAGCTTTCAGTATTTAATACTGAGAAATTGTAAAGTGCGACATTAATAATTAATTCGCACCATCTTGAACGTGCCAATGACCGTCAGATTTTATCAGTACTCTGTTGTCTGTGATGTCAACACACTGTGTATGTTTTACTTCGCGTATTTATTTATATGTATTTACGTTAGTGTTTTGTACATTTTAAGTTGTACGTAAAATTTAGTCGGAATTTCTTAGGGCCACGATCTGTAACCTTTATATGTTTTTTTGGTAGTGCCTTAATTTCATACTGAAATAATTCCTGAGAATAGTTCATTTACTATAATGTTTCAAATGGAATAGCAATCAATAGCAAAATGTTGAGGAATTATAAAAAAAAATACGTTTATAAAGTCTTACTCGTAGCTGGGTTTCAGATCACTACATGGGTTGGACTATACAGCACGTCCGTAAAATGTCACCTTATCAGACATGAATCGTAAATGGCCACCACAACACCCGTTATATTTGTAATGGCTCAGACTACGTACTAAAACGTTAGTGGTCTGAGGTAATGGTAAATCCGAGGTGTACACATAATGCCTATGTCCATCTTTTTATGACATAGCTTAATCAAGGCAAAATATAAACCAATTTGAAGGTATCACTTAAAAAGTACCCGTGCTGAGTCATAGTATACTGTTACTACACATGTAGTCCAATCGGCAGGGTGATCATTCTGAAGACAGAGGAGTGTTCTATTTATTAGTGACACACATATGTAAATATGACTTAGCACGACGATTTCGTCGTAAAGACCACAGGTTTCTTTGTAATTTCCACCCACGCCCCAGGTACCCACAGCGTTTGAATCAAATACTTGACAAATAGAAAGCTTTGTAGACAAAACACTCCACGTTTTTCAGCGTTATAGATTCGGAGAAAAACTTCCTACGTGGGAGTTATACATAAATCGGTCGCGCAGCGAGATTCCAAAATGTCCTTATTATACGATAAAATGTCCCGGTAGTTTGTTTTTACTCAGACCACTATACCACTATACTATAGTGGTCTGAGGTTTTTACAACCGTAGAAATCACATAGGGTAACAGATAATGGTGGAATGTTGTTGTTAGTACAGTCATAGACCCTACACGAAAAGGCATAAGATACGTTTTGGTAAACGAATATTTAATGATGTTAGCAAACAGTTAAATGTATGACCTCCATAACATTGAGCTGACCTTTCTATGACCTTAGCTACACTGAACTTTGATGGCCCACGCAGTACTAGTCTTCAAGCGTAGTTGGCAGATCCGAGGTGACTGTACGTTTTTGATAGAAGTGTCGACGCCATCTTTGAACAACACTGTGATCTCAAAATCAACAGGTTGCCATTGTACTATACTCTCCCACCAATAAATGTATTGACATAATTTCAAATTTACGAATCACTCATATGCCATGTACCAATGATATAATTGTGCAGCAATTTTTAACAACTTTAGTTGCCTAAAATTTCTATTAAAGTAAGAATATTCCAACTATTCTCAGAGATCAACAACGGTTTTTGCAATTCAAACCCCACCAGTTGTCTGTACATAATCACAAGTCAGTGACGTTGTACGCGACAGACTTCAACTTTATAAATGTCACTCTTGTCAAGAAAACTCCAACCTGTTCTCAGTTAGAATCAAGAACAAACATGAAGGATTACTGTGCATTTAAAAAAACAACAACAACAAAGTCAAAGTGGTCTATAAAATTGTCACTTTAAAATGACCACCAATCACTATCATTTTATAGGAATTCTGTAGCGATTTCTAAAGGATACAAACAAGATTTCATGTGGCAAATTAAAGTTTGTGGTGAATCGAGCTCATTTGATTCCATAGGAACTGGTGACCGTAGCGCATAATGATAAGATAAGTTAGTTTATACCAGTTCCTGATAGCATAGGTTAGACCACAGACAATGGAGGGGAAGCATTGTCTATGTCTGATTAGATACAGAACACGATGCTTGAAATTTATCGGTTATCTGAGTGTGCTGTGGGTTATCTTTGTATTTGTATTCATTCTGTTGTCCTTTAGTTTCATTTCGAAGGTAAATTGATTTCTCAATTTCTTTATTTTTTCTCTGTATTTAGTTTGCTGATAATAAAGGCAGTATTATGACAGAAGCAGGTGAAAATACAAGTATGGGGAATAGCAGTAACCGTGACAGTGTTATTAGTAATAACGATCTTGCCGATAAGTTAAATAGTTTAAAAGACTCTATGTTGAAAGAATTTGGAAATAATGATATGCGCCACATGAATATAGTTTGGAACGATGACGAAAGTACAACAGTAAAAGTGGTATGCAAATCTTCAGAAGGTAAGCTAGACTATCAGTATCTATGGAAACAATGTGGATTTTTTAAAACACGATCTAAATGAAAAGAGCGTGGAATTTCAGTATTAGATATAATTAGACCATTGGCAAGATGGTAAGACTGACGACAGATCGACTACGCGGAGGCACAACAGTAACTAATACCATGCCACGGCATATGAACTTTCCATGATAATAGATAGAAATGATGCTTTAACAAATACACACCAGTACCATTAAACACATGTTGAGCATTACACGACAATACTGATAACCTTGGGGATACCATCTTCATCTGTTTAAAGTTAATATTCAATTTTATAATAAGGTTATATTGTATTTATAGACCTGTCTTATGAAACTGTCCGAATCATGGTAGTCAAAGTAACGATATATGAAAACATAAACGTCTTAGGCTACGATGCCAAAGTTTGCCATTTGAATTTATTTTCCCCGAGTTATGAACAGACTAGTATGAAGCCATGATTTACTCTGGTGATATTTTAATAGACATCTTTCAAACATACTGTGTGAAGTTCACATTTTGATATGTCCATTCTGTTCATACACATAGACGTTGTCGTCTATGTAATTTCACTTTCATAACATCATACATGGCCGTTCTAGTTCTACCAGTATGTAAAGATAGCTAAAACTCACAAACCGTGACTGCAAATTGAGACCCTAAGCTCTGTAAAAATCTCCTCTGTGACCGGTGACCAGTCTCTTTGAGCTAGGGCCTTTCCAAGTTCTGATTGTGGATCACGCCACAATACGAAAACTTACATTTTCGTAAATAAATTGTAATCAAAACTGACAGTCCAGTTTGTAGTCCCTGTCTGTTTAAGGTTTCAACTACCTTGCCTACTCCAGTTTCGAATTAAAATGCCATGGTTATTGTGACATAGTTAATGTATTTTTTTTAAGTTATCGAAAAAGTTCTACAATGCACCTCGTGTAAAACACCAGAAGGAAGAAGTGATCTAGCTCTAGATACGACGAACACATCTCAACAGATCGACAAGTCAGTGCAGCACGTAATAAAATTGAAACAGATCAAACCCACCGTTGTCGTGAAGGTAGGTGAAGAAAGAATTTCAAAGTTATAAGAAGAATCCAATGTCAGACGATAACTCCAAATTCATCTCACAGAATTTACTCACTTAGCTGAAAAATAAATGATTATATATGTACAGTTGATAACCAATGTTACGAGTTTAAGACTATATTAGGAATGGTGTTCTATTTCTCACTTCTGCCTCAGACCACTATTAAAAAGAACTTCTGCTAAGCTAGCCACTTTCCTTGTTAAAGCAGATAGTCAGATTTTACATTTTGCAGTAGCATCATTTGTCGATTCAATATTTTGACGAGAATCGAATAATTATATGATCTTTGTGTACTTGTATTTATTTGGACAATTTATTGTTTTATCTATGAGGGTTTCCACCAATTTC
Organism: Glandiceps talaboti; assembly: GCF_964340395.1. NCBI lineage: Eukaryota > Metazoa > Hemichordata > Enteropneusta > Spengelidae > Glandiceps > Glandiceps talaboti. The sequence goes on along the minus strand of NC_135556.1, from coordinate 18,910,699 downwards.
GGAGTTTCTAGGTTAGTGCACATATTTCTAGATTTCACTGGATATATTAGACTGTCGACAGTCGCTCGCGCCTTTTTTCCTCCGTTTTATCTAAACTTCGATCCGGCGCAACACTAGTCTAATCGCAAACTGATATCGAGGGCCGAAGGCCCGAGCTCGGGCCTTCCTCGTATGCGATTATAGTAGTGTTGCGCCGGATCGGAGTTTAGATAAGACGTAGGAAAAAAAGGCGCGAGCGACTGTCGACAGTCTATGGATATATATTCGTGTGTGTATCTTTTTAAAAGTGACAAGGTTTCCGTTTAACTCACATGGAAGGTCAATAGTCATTCAGGCCACTTCTTTTTTTAATTTCATTTTCTGTAGCCACTCCTCGATCAATGTAGTGCTTCCCTAGATCTTGCAAAACTCCCCGTTCCATCAGAAGATGCGAAGTCCATGGTGACAGATGCTTTAAATAACTCCGGTGTACAGTTTGAGTATAAAGGTGACAAAACGTTAAATATTACCGGCAGTATTTGTCAGCTGATAACGGCTAACAACATTTTGGTGTTCAAGATACAAGGTGAAGATGACCTTGACGGTGAAACAAACAACAACCAAGACTATGTAAGTAAGACGTTTCTACAATTCAAATATACGCATGCGTAATCATCATCATGATCATGATCATCATGATCATCATGATCATCATCATGATCATCATGATGATGATGATGATGATGATGATGATCATGATCATCATCATCATCATCATCATCATCATCATCATCATCATCATCATCATCATCATCATCATCATCATCATCATCATCATCATGATTCAGTACATTTAGAAATCTCATCTAAGAAGGATCGATTTGATGACGTAACGTATTATTTACATAATTTATTTAAATGAGAGGTAATAGCTATGACAGTTTATAATGTATGGAATGTATTTTGAAACAAGATAACACGCAACGTTCTTGACTGTACGGTCAACGATTATCAACCAACCAACCAACCAACCAACCAACCAACCAACCAACCATCCAACCAACCGACCGATCGACCAAACAAACAAACAAACAAACAAACAAACAAACAAACAAACAAATTGCAATCTTGCTATGATCTTAAAGTGTACAATGTGCAGTTTCTTATTGGTTTCTGCGTGATTGTATCAAACAGAGAGAGTTAACACTAACTTGCAACGCACTGTACGTGTGCTGTTGTGCTTTTTCTCGTATAGTTTCTTGTTTGGTGTAAATAGTATTTATAATATGAATTCCTAACTTTATGTAGATAAACTTATATTGACTCATAAAAGTCTCTGGTCTAAATTAATCCTTGAGTCTCAGATGTTACGAATGTCCCGTGTACTAAATGCCAACTAACAGGTACACATACTGAAGTGATACAAGACATGCATTGTATTTATTTATTTATTTATTTATTTATTTATTTATTTATTTATTTATTTATTTATTTATTTATTTATTTATTTATTTATGTCTGCCTGCCTGCCTGCCTGCCTGTCTGTCTGTCTGTCTGTCTGTCTGTCTGTCTGTCTGTCTGTCTGTCTGTCTGTCTGTCTGTCTGTCTGTCTGTCTGTTTTGTCTCCCATGTATGAATATCAATCAATATGATTTATATCTTACAAAGAATTGTTTTCAATTTATTTACTCCACAGTTTTCGAACGGTAACTTGAAGAAGAAGATCTCACCTTCGGCAACACCGCCTCCTCCTCCGCCTCCTCCCCCGCCCCCACCACCACCGCCCCCACCGCCGCCACCACCACCAGCCATCCTTACTGATCCACTAAGGTAAGCGTTGTGTACCGTCTCCTTCAAAAATATTTGTGCGCGTGGAAACAGTATACTGAAAAATAGAATTGTACAAGTAAAGCACAATGACCATGACTTATGTACACTCGTAGATGGTTTTATAGCAAAGAAGATAAATATCAATTCGAAAATGATTCACCTTGAACTAATTTAATTTTACTGTTGTCATATAGATATAGATATCGATGTACATGTCTCTCGTGTGTATCTATAATAAGTCAATATGGAATGGTCATAACCGTACTTCTTATCCAAATGTATTTTTTTCCAATCATCATCATCATCATCATCATCATCATCATCATCATCATCATCATCGTCATCGTCGTCGTCGTCGTCGCCGTCGTCGCCGCCGCAACCACCACCTCCACCACCACCACCACCACCACCACCACCACCACCACCACCACCACCACCACCACCACCACCACCACCACATCTCATGTGTAGTGCTGTGAAAAAGAAGAGAACTCAGAAAGGTTCTTCAAAAACACAGAGTAAGTAAAACACAATTAAAATCTGAATTCAGAAAACTAACATTGAAAAAGTTCTTAAAGTATATTGTTACAGCAATGAGTCTTTTTAGGGCATTAACGCGTTTTTCACATTGCGCTTTAAACAAAACTGGCACAATTAGTTGGGAGTCTAAATTAGTTTTTGGAGATCACCTCATATACCTAGTAAGGGGGGTATGCTCAAACCACACACTTGTGTCTCGAGATATGTTCAGAATAAAATATTAACATACTTTGGCCGATAAATATGTGAAAGGGGTAAAATAACACGGGTTTCTAGGATCGAGTAAGTTCACACACCGCTAAACCCGTGTTTTTTTTTTTTACTCCTTTCACAATATTATTGGCCAAATATGTCAATATTATCGATATTTTATTATATTCTGAAACACATCTCTGGACGTGTCTCTGGACACAAGTGTCTGTGGCTCAGTCTCCGCTCAAATGACTGGAGTTCAAATGACAGTGTTCCCGTTACGACAGCGCCATCTTGCGATGAGTATAATGGAGGAAAATATTTATTGTCGAGTCTACGACGCGACAGTCGTCTGTCGATCGATGCCGCAAAAGTCCCACAAGTAGACACTCGTACTATTGGTTATATATAGCAATATTATGAAAATAGCACATTACTACATCAACGCATTGGAAAAAAGTCATTTCCGGTAAAACGCGCCCTCTTGATCAAGTAGTCCTGTAAAACACAATGTTAATCAGCTGGCGTCGGTGGTGTAAAGGTTAGCATTGTTGCCTTCCAAGCAATAGATCCGGGTTCGATTCCCGGCCGACGCATGTTATTTTTTGTACTTCCTACTTAATAAAATTTCAAAACAATATGAAATATTTTCTCTCTCAATGATTTGTTTGGCTAGTTTGGATCTTACTCAAAAGTAACATTATGTTAATTAGAATTTGATGTATAAAATGTTACCATACTATTTTCATCTTTGATGGAGAAAATAATGAAATATACCAAATAATTCTCGCAAATATTTATTGCAATAATCAAAACCAGAAAGTGATTTCTAATCGTTTAATGTTGCATATCTATATTTACTTTTCCTAAAGATGCTCCACAGGGAATGAGTGATGCCATTAGTCAGATCAAGCAAGGTGTGAAACTGAAACGTGTTGCGGTATGTTATATTTTTACCGACTTTACATTGTAGCGTGTGGTTTATAAGTTTAACATTTAGAGTGTGGGCCATGCATGCTTACTATACTCACTCTAAGAGCGGCCATGTTCTCTGATCAGACCGACCCTATATTTCTTCAATTTAGCGATATAATAAAATGGGCGCCCTCTATGGCAGGACTAGAAAAAAAATATAACGTCAATGATTGTAAGATGGCGACTCTACAAGTGCGTAAAGCGAAAAATTATTGCTGAAATGCTGAACCTTTAACAGAACAAATCGTCCAGTTTCCTTCTGACTTTAATTGTCATTTCTAAGTCATTCAGACTGTTAAGGTATGATTATAAAATGAAGGTATCATTATCATGTAAATATAAATTTACTTTTTGCAATTTTTAACCAAACGACCGACAGACCCATCATTCATATACTACGATGAAAAACCATGTAAGGCCTCCTTATGGTCGGACGGTAAATCACAGGTAGGCGTGATGAAGGTTAGGTAAGCCATAAAGGGTGAATAAATTAGATTTTTTCATATCTATTTAGTTTTTGCATATATTTGTTTTTGATTAAAAAAAATGATGACTCAATGTATTTTGTCTTTCAAGGTGGTCGATACTTCGCAGGATAAACCTGTGGAAAAATTTGATGCAGTTCAGGATGAATTAAGAAAGAGTTTACGTAAAAGAAGAAGCAAAACGGAAGGTGATATTTCAAAAATGTCTAAAATGCCCTCTAGTAGGTACGGTGTCATTTCTTTCGTTTTTCTATCATTCGTTTAATTTGTTTGTACATTTATTTATTTATTTTACCATCCACTCATTCAATTCATTTACTTTATTTTACCTTTGTTTGGTGTTATTATCTTGTAAAAATTAAAACCAGTTGTCGAAAAATCTGAATGAGAATAAGCGATGTACGTAGCACGTCGTTTTCCAACCAATGTCACAGGGTAGCGTTAACGTTGTGTGTACTAATTAATGTACGTACTAGTACCAATTATATAAATATCATGCAAATTTTACAGTGTACTAAAAATTACAAGGTCCCAGAAACTGTAAAAGCTATAACAGGAAGAGAAAGCATCAGTGCAAAAAGCTCTCTCCTGTATAATGCGAAAATTAAAAGTATCTGCACAACAAATTTCGTGAAAGGTCAGTGCACAGGTTTGTAGATAAAGAAGGCCTTTGCTTTAACTGTGACTTTACATGACATTGCATATTTAAATCAAACATATCCGTATTTTCTGCATCTAGTAGACCCACCAGTCTGCTGCAGATTGATACAGTGCCAGAAGAATGTCTACAACAGGAAAACAACGCCAGCAAAGTCCAAAACGTAGAGTCAGACAGTGGTGATAAAACGAGCAACAACCGAGACAGTGTATTTACAGAACATGTTAAAAGTACAGCCACTGCCAGTGAAAACAAAGTAAGAATTCTCCCTTGAAACTCAATTTATGCCCCGTTATTTTAATGTATCATTCGAGTACATCGCAGACTGAAAGATCAACAGTTGTGGGCGCTCTTCTCACCCTTTTCCACAAACGAGGAGCTGGATGGATGATAAGGACGCTCCTGGCGATGTATTTACAATATTGACATTACTATATTCGTTTATTTGATCTTATCAGAGACTTCCAATGTTTCACGTACCATTTTAGTCAAAACTTAATGCTATCAATTTTTTATATCTCTTTTTAGAGTAATATTAAGTCCATCTTATTAGGACCAATTGGTGGTAAATTGACCAAAAAAAGTAATAAAATGAAAAATGTCAAAACAAAGTTGTACAAATCTTCGCAACGTGAACTGCAAGATTTCCCAGAAGAACACGTAGATGAACATGAGATGTCAGAATTAATATCAAACAGGTATGTAAAGGTCAATTTACTTCTACTTTAATGTCAAAAAATTGCCCTCCGCTGTCTTTCTCTGGCAATATTTTAGGGAAAATGTATATATGTATGTATGGGTGTTTTTAATATGACGACAGCCTATACCGTACACACACACACACACACACACACACACACACACACACACACACACACACACACAATCGCATATTGACTCACTTATTCATTCATCCATCCATCATCCATCCATCCATCCATCCCTACCTACCTACCTACCTATCTATCTATCTATCCATCTATATATCTATCCAATCTGTCTATCTGTCTGTCTGTCTGTCTGTCTGTCTGTCTGTCTGTATGTCTGTCTGTCTGTCTGTCTGTCTGTCTGTCTGTGTCAATCCACCTAGCTACATACGTACTTACCTTGCCTATTATCTAATCCCCCCCCCCCACTTACCGACCTATCAAAACAAATAATAGAAAAGCTTGATGTAAAGATACATTTTCGTTCACATTAAAATTCCTGTCATTATAATCTCTGTCCACGGCTGGTGATCTGATCCGGTGAAATTGTTTTTGTCCGTTTTCAGATTCAGACATGCATTAATATACAATGGGTATGTGACTAGCGATGGTCGTGGGGAAGAAGTAGCTAATGGACCATCAGTGCTTTCACAAACATTAATTATACAGCATAACATGGCAGAAAGTCGACAAGAGAGGCACGAATGTCCTGAAATTATTGAGTATATCGCTAATAGTAACAAAGGAAAGGGTATGCATATGGGAGAGTCAGAGAAGCAGAAACAACATGACGGCTCAGATCTAAGCAGGTTATTCATTGGTTCAAATTCTGTAACGGAAAAGGATATACCTGACATTGCCCATATTGATGATGGTAACGTTGATACTGAAAGACAAGATACCACAGTACCTCAAAGTGTTGTCATGAAAATGAACAATATGGAAGCAACAGATACTGACCAGGCAGTTTCTCTTTCTGTCGATACCGTCCGTACCATCGAGAACAAAATCGGTGATAGCTTAGAAAGTAAAATCGTTGATAGCGTAGAGATCGAAAGTGTTAATACGATAGAGAGGGAAACCGTTGATGCCATAGAGAAAGAAGCCGTGGATGCCATAGAGAGGGGAACTGTTGATGCTATAGAGAGGGCAACCGTGGATGCTATAGAGAGGGAAACCGTCGATACCATAGAGAGGGAAACCGTTGATGCCATAGAGAGGGAAACTGTTGATGCTATAGAGAGGGAAACCATGGATGCTATAGAGAGGGAAACCATGGATGCCATAGAGAGAGAAGCCGTGGATGCCATAGAGAAGGAAGCAGTTGATGCTATAGAGAGGGAACCCGCTGATGTCATAGAAAGGGTAACCGTTGATGCCATAGAAAGGGAAACCGTTGATGCCATAGAGAGGGAAGCCGTTGATGCCATAGAAAGGGAAACCGTTGATGCCATAGAGATGAAAACTGTTGATGCCATAGAGAGGGAAACTGTTGATGCCACAGAGATGAAAACTGTTGATGCCACAGAGAGGGAAACTGTTGATGCTATAGAGAGGGAAACTGTTGATGCTATAGAGAGGGAAACTGTTGATGCTATAGAGAGGGAAACTGTTGATGCCATAGAGATGAAAACTGTTGATGCCACAGAGAGGGAAACTGTTGATACCATAGAGAGGGAAACTGTTGATGCCATAGAAAGGGAAACTGTTGATGCTATAGAGAGGGAAACTGTTGATGCTATAGAGAGGGAAACTGCTGATGCCATAGAGATGAAAACTGTTGATGCTATAGAGAGGGAAGTTGTTGATACCATAGAGAGGGAAACCGTCGATACCATAGAGAACGATATTGTTCAGCCAATGCAAGGAAAACCAACCAATACCACAAAAGGCGAATCCTTCGATAACAAAGAGATTGAACCCATTGATACTAAAGGCAATGAAACAGTCGAAACCAAATACAAGGAAACCGTGTACACGAAAGACAGCGACGCCGTCGATACCACAGAGAACGAAACCGTCGATGTCATAGATAGCAAAACTGTATATGTCGTAGAATGCCAAATCGTAGATAGTAACATTGGTAGCGAAACCTTCGATACCGAAGAGAGACAAACTGTCCATACAACAAAGAGCGAAACCATTGGTACCAAAGATAGCCAAACTGTCTATACAACATGTACAGACAGCAAAACCATAGATGCCAAAGATAGCAGCACTGTTGATAGCAAACTTGAAGACAACGAAAACCTCGAAAACAGCAACACTGTAGATGCCAAACATGAAGACATCGAAACCCTTGATACCAAAGATAGACAAACTGGATTAAGAGACAGTGAAACCATTGATAACGTAAAAGACGACGAAATCGTCAGGTAGTGTGCATAGTTATAGTTTTGTAATTACGACTTTCATACTGTTTTCCAATAACACATTCAATAAGTACGTTGATTTGATTGGTGGATATTGGTACTCCAGGCTTAAATTCATGACGATTGTGTGAATGATCGCACAGCGCAGTGCAGGCTACCGTTCACTGGCTCTGTTTGATGTAAGGCAAAGTAGAAACTAACAAGAAACTTTACATGCTACGCTGGAAGATAGCAAGGTTGCAATTTCTTGCTTATTGAAATAAACCAGTCTGAGCAACTAGACACATACACGCGGGAGCCGATGTTTTGGTGTATGTATTGATATCTGTATGGTGACACATTATTCATTTCATTTAAACAAAATGTAGCAAGAAGCTGTATTAATTCAATTTTGCTATCTTAAAGTGTAGAATGTACAGTTTCTTGTTGGTTTCTGTGTGGTTTGTAAAACACAGTCGATGAACAGTAACTTGCAACGCGCTGTGATTGCATTTGGTTCAAGAAATAATTCTATTACTTCTCAAAGTTTTGCATAAATATCTATAATCTCACGTCTTTTTGTGTAAAATAAGTCGACAATTAATTGTTAATAGATTACTTTCTCTTTCACAAAGTGGCCAGACTTCAGATTGTGAAGAGAGTCAGATAAGTCATGGTAGAGAAATCGTACGGCAAAGTGAGAATCGGCATGGAGATGAAGGAATAGACGTGTTTTATGACAGCGATGAGGTCCTGGTAATTAAGGAAGATGGGGAAGACGTTCGAAGCAGGTAAATAATACAGTAACTGTAGCTCATTGTATTGACCCTAAAATATCGTCGTCAATCGGGCTCCACATATTCTGGAATGTTTGGCGCGCCACCAACGGTTACACTTTAGTCTAATTATTGCAAATTTAAAGGACGACTACCCATCGTCGTAAAATAGCAATAGAATATTCGTGCGCTAGAAGAAACATTTCTCGTTCTCAGGGACAAGGGAATATATTAATCCAAATAGCAGGGAGTGTGGAATAATTAGAAATTATTCTCCACTACTTGTGACCTAAGGGGGCCTTTGTCACTACTCATCTTGCGACTCGTAGTGACTCTAGCGACTCGTAGTGACAAAGTCCTTAGGTCACGAGTATTTTGCGGCTAAATGCGGAAAAATATTGGAAAATAACAATTACACCAGAACAAGTAAATATAAAAGAAAAATCGGGGAAAGTAGGGCCTAATGGCAAATTTTTGAAGCTTTGGCTTATATTTCGAGCACAGCAAAACCAGTGACGTAGACGCGCGTTGTTATGACGTAGAACGACAAAGGTATAAATTCCATATTTTTTTGTTCAACATGGCTCGTGCGTGGTACAATAAACATTAAAATAAAAAATCAAGATGTAGCTCTAAGAAATTAAAACGTTTCATAAGTCACTGTAGTTGTTGTCAAGTACTGCGTTTTTCTGATAAATTCATTCTATCTGTTATACCCAAAAGGAATTATCAAGAAACCATCATTCTGTTAACGTCGGCTTGCCCTCTTTCAGGTCCAGCAGCGATTCGAGTACCGCGGTGGGGGAATATACATTCAATAGCGGTACGGACGAAGATGACACTGATCGTATACCAGATAAATCAACTAAAGAACCGATATGCAAACCTGGAGGTGATCACAGTGGACAATCTACAGACGTTGTGTCCAACGAAATAACAGTGAACGATAGTCTATTAACTATCGCTGCATATCAGAACACTCAAATGACGCTTGATTCTGTTCCCAACGTCGTCGACAATAACGACCAAGCTAGGGGTACCATGGTATACTCTAATGTCGTCACACAGACAATTGGACAAGGGCAAGAAGATGACACGACCCATGTTGACAAGAAAGTAGAGGATGGCAAAGAAACGAAATGTCAATGTAACGTTGATGCAGCAAGTACTGAAGCTGATGTACAATGTACAATTGTAAGTACAGAAATACTATCTTGATTTGAAATCATAAACAAAAGCAAACAAACAAGCACATGAATAATAAACAAACAAACTGAATGACTAACTGACTGACTGACTGACTGACTGACTGACTGACTGACTGACTGACCGACCAATAACTAGCTAATACAACCAACAACCGACCGACCGACCGACCGACCTATCAACCAACCAACCAACCAACCAACCAACCAACCAACCAACCAACCAACCAACCAACCAACCAACTCATGAACTAACTAACTAACCAGCGTAACTAATTCAACAATTGACTGACTGACTGACTGACTGACTGATTGACTGACTGACTGACTGACTGACTGACTGACTTAGTGTATAATGTAGGTACATTTGTACATTTATTTGATATGACAAAACTAGTCACCAGTTACAGACTGTGCCACTTTAACTGAACGAGCGTTGCAAGCTTGAAGTTATTATTATGCATTTCTAGTGTATAGTGTAAATGTACAATCATTCTTATCTGGGACTCAACAGAGAACTGGTAGTGTTTGTAGAGAACCGACCAAGGAGGGAAGGGCAGACCCTGACATTGACCACCAATTGTCAAGTATTCTACAACGTGTGAGGCAAAAAATTGACGATTATGAGGGTAAGACTGAAGGGGAAACCAAACAAGACGCCGCTTCAAATAGGTAAAACATTCTATTACTAAAACACGAACTATTATAACACTGCTGAACACACCTCCAAAATGAGTGCATTGTGTATATTATCATTGGCCGCTATTGGTCATGGATCATTCCACACGTATATCGTATATTGCCATATTCTCTGGATGGTACTGCTTTTCCGTCCCTTGACCTTTTATCTTTAGGACCTATATTAATATGAACTGAAGTTGTTGACAATTACCGAATTGTTAGACGACGTTATCACATCTTTAGTTAAAATATTTTTTCTTGTCGTAATCTTACACCGACAGTGTGTCAAGAGTTGATAAGGAAGTTAGCAGCAGTCAATTGCAACCCTATCAAGTTCATTTGGAGACAGCTAGAACTTTTGAAGACGGAAATAGAAATGTTGAAGAAAACAGGACGAGAAATGTATTTAAGGTCAAGGTTGGTTATGATAAATGCTAAACAAAGAACAATGACACCAAAAACATTCCAATTATATTTAAATGAATATAACAATACGAGTGCGACATCTTATAACATATACAGGGAAGGATAGATGTAATGTACTAGTGCTTGACTGATGCATGATGTCTATCTATATCAAACAACACGCTAGATTTGAAACATTTATCGTTGATGTCGCTCATTACACCTTGTGGACACTCAAGACGGAAAGTCTCGCGTCTAATGTATCCTTCAGAGACCTCATCAGTCAAACTGTCATCACGACCACATCTAATGATTTTCGTTATTACCGTTATGAAATGCAATAATTACCTTCCCAATGCATCTCTTTCAGAGAGACCCTAAGCAAGGGAAGACGCCCGTCAAGACTCCACGGCCAACTACGTCACAAGCCACTACGTCACAATATGGAGAAGCTGATCCAAAGTTAGACGCAATTTTAAAACGACAGCGGCAAAGGTCAGACGTGGACGCAGACGACATCAATAAGCCAACACAGGAAATGGAGTCAGATTGGTAAAACTTTAAAATAGTATATTGATTTTTAACATTTCGTTGTGTCTTCAAACTAGTATGTCTATCAAAACGTGTTTAGCTTTATTGTAATAACAAAACACTATGTCCACCTACTTTTCGAAACGACGACTGTAGTTTTCACAGTCATCATAAAGTCATAGCCATGAAACACAACTTCATGGATTTATTGCCCTGAAGATCTTGCACACTGTAGACTCTTGTCATCGTTGATGGCGCGCCTTTAAACTTTGCCTTATTGGGCACTTGATGGAAAGTCTTGTGGGAAAGATGTTCACAGTCGGAATTCAGGACTATACCACGGGAGTGCACATGACAAAGAAATTGAGGGAACATGAAATGTTCTTTACATGAACAGAATTTTGTCGAGAGGAAGGCATATTTCTCGAAAGGCCTAACACAAAGTGTATTTATTTTAGTTGCAGGTCCATCGGTATGGAATCTAAATCCATCGATTCAGGGGTAACACGTGATCTTGACCTCGAAAGGGAAAACACGTCGGAACTCAAAACTGATATTGTCCAAAATTTCAAAGTGACATATGTATAAGAGATAGTGGTACACTGAATGATGGCAAGTACGAAGCTCCAATGTGAGATGAAGTGGAGTAAGCAGAGTAGAACTTTAAAGGTGACGTGTATGCTCCTCAGGGAGTTGGGCAAGTTATATTGCGCCGTTATAGGTTTATGTCAGAGAGAAATATAGTATGGTACGGCGCTTATAATCACGACATTAATAATGGAAGATGATTTAAAATATGCAGTATAACTATTTAATCAACAAAAATGGCATTAATATTTTTTTTAATGTACTTATGAGTAAACTCACATATCGAAATATAACTCAGTACAGAAGTATATATCTTAATGAACAGTATATAGAAGAGTACATTTTTGTATATCTTGCTGTGATATCATGATTGTATAAAATCAAGTACAAACTTGTATGGTATATTTTGAAGGGATTTAAAGAAGTTCAGAGTACAGCATAATTATAATTATATGACCAAATACATGATATATTTTAATTTTTTAATTTTCAATTTTTATTTTTATTTGAAATCATTTTTATATCTTTGTCACGATTATTTTAGTTATTTTTTTTATCCTGGTTAAGGGGTCTATTTCAAACAAACGAATCCAACATGGCTGACATCAGCCGAGGACCTCTGCACTCAATATCGATACGTTTGCATCTCTGGCTCAAGTTCGAATATGAAAATAGTAAAAGTTGTATTTTCATTTTAGCATAATTTTTCATTTCAGTAAATTGTGTCTTTAGTCAAAACAATGTCTAGAGTAAATTATAACATGGTTTTCATATAGTATTCATTGATTGGCTTAGATCGTATCACGCGGTACACACTTAGTGACCTCAATTTGCATAATGAGCGCTAATGAAGTTCTATTCTCTCTAGTGCAATGTTTATGTAGCGCAGAAGTCTTATAGTAGGAGATTGCTTTGACTATGGAAAGAATATATGTGTCTAGAAATGTGATGTCTGTGACTTATTTAGGCATATTGCCCATTTTGATGTAGTAACTATTTCCCTCCGCTTTCAGCCTCTCGGTAATAAACGTCCGCTTTCAGCCTCTCGGTAATAAACGTCTACTAAATACCATCATGGCCAGGCAGTAAGTGTATAATATTGCAAGACCAGACAAGTCTGTATCCATGGTGATGTGACGTGATATTTATACACCAAGTCATAAGTGATGTTTCATAGCTACATATTGCAAGTTATAATTAAGTACTGTAATGTCTCTGGGTATTCAAATTATGTTTATGTAAATAGCGTTCTTGTGTGTGAACAATTGTTTTCATTTGTTATCTACGCCAACGTATACACACTATGTTCATTCTCTTAAAAGAATATATTTTGACCGTGAAAAATAAAACAATTTACTATTGAATTGGTATAATGTTTATGTCATTGACAAGTACAGAAATCCACAAGTAATGACTTCAGACAAATCTCGTCCTTTTTATGCAATGCTCTTTTGAAGTGGTACTGCCATTTCTTAAATTACATCCCATCATTTGATAAGAACACTTTAAAGGCCTTTTCACATAATAGCCCTCATTCACACATGATTTCAAGTTCTACTGGCATTACATGGACACGTAAAGAAGTCATAAAACTGTTCATATCAAACCATGAAATGTTACAGTAATACAAGCATGTACCAATTGGTATCAACCCAATTCAGCTGTTGACTTTAAATTCCCTGTTTGCAACACGTTCCGCTTGGTCATGCTAGCCTGTCGCTATGTGTAGTTAAATATAATCCCACAACATATCCTATAACGTTAGACAAACATGTTGTGCTTTCGTGTCTGTTACCAGTAATAAGTGTTCTTGGGGTCTCAGTCAGTTTGAGAGAATTATTACATGCATGATTAACCACCTTTCAATAACACTATATCGTTATTACATACAGTAATTTTTCCAGAGGACTCAAATCATCAGTATTGCACACTGCCATACCGCTGTACACGTTTTTGAATTCCGTAACTGCTAATGACAAGGATTATCTTATCAAATTATTGAAAGCTGTCAAAATAGCATACATATAAATGAACAGGCTAAGAGGTTCATCTTCGATAATATGCTTGTAGTCTCTGTAGATATACGAGTCAAAATCAAGGTGGATTTTAGACATCAAACAATCGTAAATCGCAGGCATACAACTACTAGCAGCGAGATACACTGCCATATACTCTATAAATCCTCTACGTTGGATACGTTCCTTCAGTGGTATTCGTTTTGTCAAGAAGTCCATGTATCTCTCGATTTCGGCTGGAAACACGTCATTAAGGATCTCATCTATTTATGTAAAATATAAATTTGAATAAATCGTGGTTTAATAGTATTTTTATTTAAGGTAAAGACAAGCAAAGACGAGTAATATATGTTTACACTGAGTATGATCTCGACCCTTTAACATATGGAATGCTCCAATAATGTCGGGAAACTGCGGGAAACTGCAACTTTAAAACCGGAATATTATCTTTGATCAGGCATCTAACAATATATCCACCGAAAACACTTAAAGTACCGTTAATTTCACATTGCACATGTTAAAGGTCTATCTTATCTATAAGTAATATAGTAATAAGTTGAAATCATGATTCACGGGGGGAGAGCTGATTTCTGAGAGCGGACCCAAAAGTCAATTTGATTGGAAGTATTGCACCATACCATGTGTACTGCTAAATACAAACATGTTTATCCAAAGGTGATTGAATCATTGCGAGTAAGTCATTATAGCTAAGAAAACACTTTCAAAAAACGTTCCCGTTACAGCTAGTGCATCTTTACATTAAGATACGGTTAGTAGACTTACAGGAAGAAGTGGAAAGGAAGGAACTCACCCCCCCCCCCAGGTCTGTACTGAAGTATTCATTACATACAGCCCACGTCAAAGGATCTAGCAGTCAAAATAGACAGTTAAAATTACAATCATTCGTCACCGGGACTGTGTTTCACCAATGGAGAATGTTGTAAACTCTGACGTCATCATCTGTACGACAGTAAGATGTTGTGTAGTTGGATATGTATAAGTACGAAATGCTAAACTTTTATGACCAGAACAAAATTTATATTTTATGTTACCGTTCCAGAATGAGTTTAACTTCTCAGGTGTTCTCTTTTCTCTGTCGGTCTTCATCACCGTTCTTAGTATTTGTTTGAATATGACCCTTGTGAAGAAAATTCTTCTGGCGTCCATATTAACACTGTCAAGTTGATATGGTATTGCTTTGTTGAGTAGACGAATCTTGCACTGATGTTCCATTTCGATGAGGTGTTTAAAAACATCGCGTGAGTTCGTCTCACCAAGAACAAGTAAGGAGTCTGCAGTTTCTTGCAGAATGTCCCGAGCGTACAGGACAAGGAACTGGACGTCTTGTTGCATGTTCAAAAGGTCATCTTCGGTGATATCTTTGAAGAGATTTCTCTCAGGTATAAAGTAATGAGGGCAGTCTTGATGCACTAAACACCAATTCAGAGCCTTCAATAAAGCGACGACTCTATTGGCTATACCATCCATTGTCCAAACATAACTCGAAGTGTTCTCCAGTGTCCAGAAAAAGATATTTTTTAGGTGGTATGATTTTAAAGATTTGTACTTAGGCTTCAGATACTGTTTGTATAACTGTTTGAACACACGATATGACACACGTTGAAGCTCGTTTAGGCTTCTTGATAGAATAAGTTCGGCTTCAGCGAATGATATACGCCATTCCAGAGAAGTTTTGCTTCCTTTCGGCGGCCTCGGAACCAAACAACATCCGTTAGACACTATTATTTCCATTGTTTCCCTAGACGGCCAGTTCCCTGGGCGCGGTCGGATCGTCCATTCCTTGGCGAATGATGGCCATGTCTTGGTAGTCAAGGTCAGCACCATATCGAACTGACACGAGTACGACTTCTCTTTAATAACGAGCTGAACTGCAGGTTGGTCTTTTCCGATATGAAGAGACAGTGGTACATCAAGACGACGTTTGCCGAGGTGTTTCCAATAATTACCGAACGGCTTCGAACGCATGTGTTTTCGTAGGTGAATATACGCCATTAATTGACAGTGCATTTCAAATTCATTGACGACTTCGTTTGGAGACAGGTACAGTTCAATAGCTCGAGATGATGACAACGCGGTGCACATGTCAATCAGCTTCTCCACTGACCGTTTGTCGACAACCCTTAGGTTGACCCATCCAGAATGTTCACTTTCAACCATTTCAACAAAACACTGGTGGGAGAGAGCTGATTGATTCGAACTTTCCGCTTCCCTTTGTTCCTGAGACTGTACTCTTGAATCAAAAGCAATAATATAATTCAAATTCATGTTAACATCAATTTCGTCAAAAATTCTGTACGTCTTTTCCTGATCACGAACAGATATAACCTCGGGGACAGACAGTCCTTCGAATGTACTGCCAACAAGTGCAATTGTGATGTTTTCCATATCAACGATACTGTGAGGGACGTACGGTACTATGTTTGTCATCGTCCTAGGTAATGTTGTCGGAGTTCCAATGATTGAACGAATCAACGCATTACAAGTACCGAAATACAAATTGTGTGATTCATCCACATTTTCCTCTGTCAATGACTCTCCTAGGAAAGAATTTATCTGTAGAGGTAATGCCCATTTTTGAACAGCTTCACCAAGATAACGCCGTCCGATGTTCGTGAAAAAACGACTACTCAACATAGTTACTGTAGAAAAGACATAAAATAAAATATATTATTTCCTAATAATTGACAATTGGTGGTTGCGTATTTTTTTTTTATCTTAGTGAAAATATTGGTGTTTCATTCCATGCAATATACAGGTGAGTGTACGAAGAGTGGTTAGCATCGTCTTCCTTTAGGGTTTGATGAAAGCTATCCAACACCTGTGAGTTGAAATGGTAATAAATCAAAGGGGAGAACTTCTACAAGATAGTTTTGTATTATACAGAAAGTATAACAAATGTTGGTCTTTAACCTGCCAAGCCAAAACGTTTGTTTGAGTTCATATTGGTCTGATTAATTAAGCAATATATCCCTGCTTTACTTTGTCAAAAAGTGAATCATACAGTAGACAAGGAAGAAATCTTCCTTGTGAACGAACCCAAGTACAATGTGTGCCGGACTCGAAGAGTGGTAGTCAAGTGAATTTGACCCAAGG
This sequence comes from Glandiceps talaboti, assembly GCF_964340395.1. Lineage (NCBI taxonomy): Eukaryota > Metazoa > Hemichordata > Enteropneusta > Spengelidae > Glandiceps > Glandiceps talaboti. The sequence continues at coordinate 18,893,667 of NC_135556.1, read as the reverse complement.
AAGCCTTCATTAGTTACAAGGTAGGGGGGCATAGTTTAGAGAATGGGATTAGGGGAGGGTCACATTTTACTTTGACTTACAGTATTATCTAACTTAGCATTATTATGTGATTTTGGCATCCTATCACTGCGCATCGTATGCAACCTCCATGAAATATAGCCGGTAGGTGCACACTTAGTGACCCCTCAAAATTAATATTATTTTGATTGTTGAGGAGAGAAGTGGGTGCAATAGGAGTAGAACGGAAACATTTGGGTAATGTATTAGGGATAAGGTTGCAGAAATGTCGACCTTAGTCCAGACAATGTTGGGAGTGTGCCCATACATCTAATGTTTTGGAATTAACGTTCTGGCCTGCAACTCAGCCAATGAGATCCAAACACAGGCACTGATTAATGCAGTGCTTTCAATTACAAATATACTGTGGTAGTAGTAGTTGGGAAATAACCAATGCCATCAAAACTTTCAACGGTGGCAGCAGTGGTATTAATTCCTTTAAACCATTGATTCTGAGACTAGTGCCCTATTCCATGTCTGAAATTGAAACCATGTTTTAAAATATTTTAACAGGGGAGGAATGACGGAATCGGGGGATTGCCATATTTGACACAACAGGGACTGATCCCCCCCCCCCGTTGTAATTACTGAAGGCTCCCCCATACAAACACATTATACAACGTATAACAAAGGATGTCGACCTTGACCTGCTTGTTCGACAACGAAAGTAAGAAACCAGACGTAATCAGAAAATCTTGTAACTGGAACAATACTGTTTCTATTCACGGTCCAAACAGCGTACGATAATTGGGTGTGTGAAGTTGGCTCCCGTTTCCTGTTCCCTTATTCATTTCCTTATTCGCAATTTGGCTGTTGTGCCCATATTTCTCTACTGTGAAGTTGTTAGCTCACAACACACTTCTAGTCTATTGTAAGCCCGAACTCCCTTGGCAAGGCATGCGTAACACCCATTTTTATAGCATTTAAAAACGTGTCGCAGTTTAATACCAAGCGTCCTTGCTTTTACCACAGTGCGATTTTTATCGACTTGGTCACTTACAAGAAACTGGTCAAATCTACTCATCTATTGACCATTATTTGAGTATAGCATAAAATCATAATCATTAGATCCGTACAATACCCGATCATATTAGTGCAATGCCAGTGTTTGTGTAAAATACAGATTAGGCAGACCATGACCTTGAAGCATTCCGTAGCACAGGGTCTATGTCCACCCTCAACAGAGTCAGGTACGTTTACAGTTGTACCTGCAAGACGTACTTTGTGCACGTTGTTGAGCTGTCGAGTCTATGGCATTGTTATATTATCGCTTGATGTTTGAAATGGATTAAGTTTTGAAAGTTAAATGCTAATTTTGTAGTTTTGACAATATTGAACACACTTACCTTTGACTTTGCCTGCAACCCATAATATTATGCTATTGTCAGCGTGTTTGACACAATCAGTTCTCGTATTATCACAAAACACTACACGAGATTCTACGAGAGCATCAGACGGGGTATTTCGATGCCAACAATTTTGCCGAAGTCGGGCTTGTCATACATATGTTTTTTGTAATTCGATAACTGCAAATCAGAGAGTTACAAAAATGAAAGGTGTTTTCATTTTTTTTCCAATATATTACACGAGGGAGGTGTATCATGAGCTCTGTCGAGACATTTTTAACTCCATGAGCAGTTTCCAAAATGTCAACCTGTTTGGTAAATTTAATGTTTTTAATGTGTTTTATATAAATAATTTTTTTAATATCACTTTAGCATTTTTTTTATTGTATCTGTCCTGGTTGCGTATTGTAAATAGTTGTAAATTAATGTTTTTACGAACCTGTAATTGGGGCAACATGTTGGTTTATGAAAAAAAATAAATGAATGACTGAATAAATGAATGACTGAATAAATCAATCAATCAATCAATCAATCAATCAATCAATCAATCAATCAATCAATCAATCAATCAATCAATCAATCAATCAATCAATCAATCAATCAATCAATCAATCAATCAATTATTAATTAATTGAAAAGAGTACATCAGAAACAGGTCGTCTTAAAGTTTGGATCATTATATGTGTTATGGGTGCCGAATGTACCTGTGATCGTGTTTTACTAAATACAATCCTCCTGGCCCCGTCTGGGACACAAGACCACCAGCTACTTCTGCCACGTTGAGCATTGACCTTCGACTCATGTAAAACCCATCTCCTCTAACTCAGTCATCACTGTTCATCGCCAGGCAGTCTTTGGTCTACCACGTTTGCGTTTCCCAGGTGGTGTCTATGTAACTGGGCTACTTTAGGTAAGCGTTCTTGGGACATCCTCAGCACATGTCCAACCAATTTAAACCCTGCGGCATTTTATTTCTTGTGATATGATGTTACAGGCAGTCTTCAGGTACAAAATATCTTTATCTTATTAATTTTATTTGGCCAGTAGATGCTACATACACATGTTACAGATCTTAAGGAGACAACCATTGTAGAAGGCGTTGACTTTCACTGTGACTGTATGATATTTTAAAGGGGTTTGGCTCTAGTAGCTAGTAATACACAGTCCCTCAATTGACACCTACAAACCCTATGTCTATGGAGGGGGTCAGCATGGAACAAACAGATACTAGTATACAAAATGCAGTGTTAAATTATATAGTATAAAAATGGCATATCAAGGTATGCAATGAAATTTAGATCACACGTCATGTATTACGTTGATTATAGCATGGTATTCTAATAGAATAACCACTGTAGTCTGCACAGTGTAGCAGGTAGTCACTGTAGTCTGAGCTGTTTTGCCCCAGACGGGACTGCATGACCTCGAGGTGCTATACCATTGAAATAACGGAACCGTGACTAGACTGTGAGAATAGTGACGGCGTAAGTTTGTTTGCATACACAGTTACAATACCAAGTTTCTGTTATTGAGGTTACATGTTAGGGGTAAGTATTGGTTACTATAGTAACTCTACTATAGTTTAAATAATATCCAGTGAGTGCTTCTAATCAAAATATACATATCTGGCACGTATTTTACTTTGAATCATGCCTTCAACATTGCACTTGTTCTAGACCAATGTAAGTGTCAGGACTTGAATAAACAGTTCTTATTTTTGTGTAGACACGGCGATGATGTGTATATATGTTCTGAATATTAAATGATTGTGGGGGGGGGGGTAAGGCAATGTACAATCTTAAACCGAATAGTCCAAGACGAAAGTACGTGCTATATTTTGTTTTTCCTACTGTGGTAACCAAGGTAACAGAGGGTCAGCCACTTAGCTCGACAGTGCGTTCCAAACAACAAGGTGGAGCCCGGGCATTCATTAATTCATTATATACGGAGCGTGAATTGTATACATGAATGGTGTGAGTGTAAACGTTAGCATATTTCAAATATTACACCAAGCCAATTCGACAGTGAATGAAACATCAATTTTTATTAGGTTTGAAAGGCAATGAAATGTCATGTCATGTAAAACTATGCAATCGATGAACAAGGTCAGACAATAACTGTCTCATGAAAGACGTTGCTTTTGAAAACAGTAATTCCGTGTGTTTTGCTTTGCTGTACACGATGTTTTCGAAAAGAAAAACCCAGAAAGACAGCTACAACATCGTTGTCTTATTACGTAAACTTCACTAATAATTGATGTTCTTTTTGAAGGAAAGGCGTGTAGTATATATGTCGATAATACATGTTTCCGGGATCGCTTCGTAGATTGGGGTGGCGTGGGTGGTATTATTATACGGTAAAATGGACATTGTTCGTTTGAATTTATATCACAATAGGGTGATATATTACTAAGAAGACGTATAGTCGTCAAATACTGAATCTCTATTTGCCAACGTCCGTCCAACAACCTTTAATATGCAAATACTTACACAAATAAATGGTTTTCGTATTGCTATTGACTAGATCATTATTCACCAAGTTCCTTAATTCACCAAGCTCCTTAATCAACACAATAAGATACTAAGCCATAATAACTCCTTAGGGAGCCTTCAGTAATTACGGGGGGGGGGGGAAAATCAACCCTAGTCTGTGGCATTAAGGTTAAGTGTGTCCCTCCCTCTAGTCCGTTGTGTTAACAAGTGACCCTCCCTCAATATCCTTTCTATAAAATATGACCCTCCGCTGTTCAATATTTCAGTGAAAAAATATTTTGTTTTTTCACCGCCTCCCTGTGGCGTAGTTGTTAGACTTAGTAATTAAGTTTGGAGATCCTGGGTTCGAATCCCCGCACTAAAGACAGGGAATTTCTCGATACCATCACAGTTAGTTTGTGTTTGTATTAAATCAATGCCTGTGTTTGGATCTAATTGGTTGCTATGAAGGCCAGAACTCCCAAGGACGAGATGAGCACACAACTGACTACCTCATGAGGTCAACATCTCCACTCCACCACGTTATTCCCTTTACTACTGTGAGACCCGCTCCTCTCCTGACACCTCAGCTAACAGTTATCACCGTATTTCACTGATTACCTTACAATGGTGGCAGTGGTAGGATGTGGTAGTAGCAGCATTTGGAACATGTGCCAGTGTTGGGATCATGCCAAATCACAAAATAATGAAAATTTAGATTTAAAAAATGAGACAAAGTAAAATGCGGCTCTCCCCTAATTTTCCATTTTCTAAAACATGACCCTCCCCAATTCCCCCTCCCCTCCCTTGTAATTACTGAAGGCCTCCTTAGCAGACACGGCGTCTTGGGGTGAGTCACCACCGCCTTTACATTATGAAGCTCTACTTCCGCATATACAACATAATTGTTTTTACTGCTACTGAAATAATACAGAGACAGTTGGCAAGTTCGGCAACTTTTTCCGCTACTAGCCCAACACTGTTTTATTCAACTGCATGTCATTGAGAAACATTCCTGGACACTTTGGCCTCCATACTACATTGACTACTTGGATAACAGCAAGGCATAGTATGCAACTACACTTTAACGACGCATCACACAAAGGTATGTCGCTAAAGACTACAGGTTATGACTCAACCACATACCTTGTTGTACAGTGGGCGCCATAGTTTATGGCTAACATAAAGCTGTTGTTCTATTACTGTATGTAAACACTGTACAGACCTTGGATCCATGACTCAATGGGTCTATGTAAAAACTACGATATTTAACATTTGCGTTTTAATTTTGTTTTGGCCTATATCACAATAGCTTGACTTTTTTTCAGTAATGTAACCATGGCCCAAGCTCTATCTCTTACTAATAGTTATAGGACTGATCCAGCCCATTTAGTGGATTTAACAGGGGTAAACGTCTGTTAGTTTGTCCGAAACAATGGAGACGAGACGGGTAGGAGTATAACATTAAGCTTGTGAACCTGTTTACTGTGACTCATATATTGTTATCATGATAACCTGTGTTCAATATGAACATCTTCAATAATTATATAGTGCTATTGGAGTCAAGGGTAACATTTTGAGATGCAGTACTTTCGTCTAGTCTTTGTATTATCACTTACGGTTAGGCCTAAAAATTGTTTGGTTCCGGTTACCCAACCCACCTTGTTTTTCACTGCCGACCCTAAATTCTTTTTTACGAATTTGAGAAAAAAATTATAAATTGCGAAAATTGTGAAGTCTCGCAAGAAATAGTGGTTGCGGAAACTGACATCAACTTATTAAAAAGACAAAATAAAACTGTTCTTCCAATCTGTATTAATGGCTGTACATCTGATGAGAAGAAACCAATGACACAGAGACCATATGGAAAACAATGGAAAACATATTCTACCTGAACTAGACACTCACATATGAAAAAAATTGTATAAATAAAATCTACCAAATCCACCTATTCTAAAATTGAGCGTAATCGGAACCACACAATATTTTACTAGGCCTTACTGTTTCAGTGCTACCTGCCTACTCGCAATCAAACAAATGACAAACATCATGGTACGTCCAAGTAATGATTTCTTTTCTCATTCTGTTCTCATTTCATTTTTTTTATTAGCCAGTGATACTACTTAGTAGTCACGATGACAAAGTTACCAAGTAAACGCAGTTGGGGTCAAGTTGCTCAAAGAATCTCGTGGTATCCAGCCGTTCATAGTCATTTGTCAACTTTGTTTCACATGAGAAAAAGTTTTGAAGAAAAGTACAAACAACATTTCAAAGTTATCGGAAAATTTCTTGGTACGAGCACTCGACGGTCGCAATATTGGCAAATGACCAATATCAAGATAACACCTGTAGGAAGCAACTTTGAGGGATTGTCTTTTCCAGAAATTCGTTGTTTATCCAAGGGGAGCGACTTTATTTTTGATGAACTGGACATAAACTTGAGACTGACTTCTTTAGTAGCACGTGAAACTGATGATAACCAAGATAAAGGGATATTTAAAATGAAAGACATTGAAGAGGGGGTCAGATTTGTCGACCTTGATTTTAGTAATAAATATCCGGGACATGCATATTTGACAATTCCAAGTGACCAACCATTAGTACAAGCACTATATGGTGTTTTAGAGAAAAGAGAGGACGCCCGGAAGAAGTACTATTTGTCTCCAACTGAAGTACTTAACGAATTCCAGATGGTATTGGAATACCAAGGCTACAAACCGATGAGGTCCGACACTGAAACATCTAGAGGTAAGCAGCCGAATTTGAAGCCAATCCTTGTTGTCCGAGAGCTGCCAGCCATACAAATGATGTTGAAGACAGATGATGGCATTTTAACATTGGATTTAACAATAGCTTTGCCATGTTTTGCGTGGCCGTCATTTGCCATGGAATGGGTTTACCGTCACAGAAAAAGTGGTTGGCCATCTAAAATCCTTATAAATAATTTGCTTGACGAAGGCTGCAGTGTTGTTCCTAGACCTCCAAACAAAGCGGATGAATTTCGAAAGACATTACTTTGGCGACTGTCCTTCAGTGCAGCAGAACGCGTGCTCATGAAAGATCTCACTGAAGAGCAGAAACTACCATATCTCCTTGTCAAACAAATTTATAAATTATTCTTACGGCGTCCCGGTCAAGAAGGGATCAAATCGTACCATCTAAAGACAGTCTTCTTCTGGACATTAGAAGCAATCCCCCGGGAGCAATGGACTTATGATCTTGTTGTTCATCGTGTATTGGATATTTTGAACCGCTTAAATCGATACCTATTACGTGGACACTGTCGCCACTATTTCATTATCAAAAAGAATATGTTTGGTCGTATTGCAGACGACGTGTTATTTGTAACGCAACAGAGATTACAAGTCATCATTTTATACATTCCTACTATTTTGTGTGGCAACAAAGAATCTCTCCGTCTAGCCCTCACAGAAGAAGATCAGTCCCGCCGTAAATTGATTAGCATGAAATGTGTATTACTTGCCATTGACACCAGGGAATCATTCATGCAATACATCTCATCCAGTTTAGACTCCCAAGAGTTACAGATAGGAAATTGGGAGAGAGTTCTTGGAGCTGAAATGAAACACATGGCAAGAAGATTGTGTGCGGATATGGACTCTGTATTTTCAGTAGATATGTACATAGGTAAGCCCACTTTATCCTTTTTTAGAGTGACTGTCTAAAAATATTCAGTTAAAACTTAATGGTTCTTGAAAATAACGAAATACTGCAATGATATACTCTGGCAATTTTGTTCCTAGTATTAAAGGTGAGAATTCATGCTAAACTTTCTACTAGTCGTGCATGGTGTATGTATTTTGTGACCATTGATTTACCAGTTCGTCATGAGACATCTTGGATTGCTTACATTCTTAGTTGCACAATGTTTTTCTTTGTAGCACAATGGACTTGCGTTTGGGTCACATTTTATACCACAGACCGGACTTGGTTTCCCCCGCCTCTCTTGAAATATACCGAAGGCTCCCTAAGGCACATAGTTGCATTCCTTGTTATAATCTTACCATTTACGGGGTTCAACAAGTAAAGAACCAGACTGTGTTTCTCTGCATTACAGACCATATTTAAAAAGATTCGACAGGGTGTGTAGGCAAGACAGTCTTGGTGACAGGTCGCATATTGTCTCTATCAAAGTCAAACATGACTGCCGCATTTATAATCAAACTCCGAAATGTAAGGTTTTCTTTACGAGGTGAGAATCCAATCAATATACATGAACAGTTAACAATATTGAACAGTACTGTGTAATGCGATAACTGTATTCATTGCGAGAATGAATGTTCATACAGACTCTGGGTTTATAGGTACAAATGAAAATTCCGAAGCTGAGAATCAAAAAGATTTTGATTCCATGACTGTTTTTGCTGTGTGAGTAGAAAGTTTCATTTGTAAACTCGTTTCGATTGTAAATCTCACTTATCGATCAGTTCGATTTACTAACCAATATCATATTTCTTTAAAATTTGCATCTAAAAAATAAACGACCCATTTTTTAAACACCGTGCTTTCTTTTCCCCCCACAGAAATTGACAGGATTGTCAAGCGACATTTCATGGATGACTTTAGCCGTTACAAACAGAATTTTAACATACCTACTGGAAAGTCACATAGTTCTCGAACTTCAATAAAATACGTTGCAGCAGTGTCTGCAGCAAGTAGATGCATCGAACGTCTTCTTGATTATCTACTGGCAAGAGAACAACAAAGTTACGATTTGTCGTCAACGACGCTGAGAAACTTTCTGCAACGTCCCGAAGAGTATGGTGGTATAGTGCCTCATGATCAAGATGAAATTAGAGATGTGATAATGGATTTGTTAGAAAGGGTAGACAGGTTTTTCCCCATAATGGAAGAGAATTAAGTGTCCATTCATCTTGTCCTCGTACGTACCCATAGCAAAACATGAACTTCCCTGACATAGGTTATTCCTCGAATCGTTTGTACGTGTACAGCACAGCACACTGTCACTAAAATACAGAACTAAATATATATGTTGTATGTTGTAATCATGGATTATATTTATATGGTGTATGTATGTATGTATGTATGTATGTATGTATGTATGTATGTATGTATGTATGTATGTATGTATGTATGCATGTACATGGCTGACCTACCCCGATGGCTCCATTTTTTCTTACTGTCTGAAACCTACCCTTTTCAATCCATGACTGCTAACTGCTAATAAGGGACTGGACAGAATTAACGGGGGGGGGGGGCGGTGCTTTTCAAAATTCAAACACATGAAAAATATAGACACAAAAAATTCTGACCCACCCCCTTTACCATGCATGAAAAAAATGCCCCCCCCCCCCATGTTCAAATACAATGAAATACAGATATTACTACTACACTGTACCCTACAACAATTACACATGTATACAACTCAAAAAATATACAAGAGCTTTAAGCACGGATTCAAAACACACCCAGCCAGGCTGTATTTTATTACATTACTCATACAGGTTTTTTGTACACCCATATATTGATATTTCATTTTCAAAGATATGGGAAAGGCATACTAAACATCCAAATTAGTTTTTTATATGACAACAATAATTCATGGTGCAAATTGGATTGATACTTTGGCAAAAATAAAGAGAGAGCATGCAAATCCACGCAGATCAAGTGAAAAGTAATTACAATCACATGATTTCAAACTGCCAATGAAGGATATGTGATTTGCCGAACGCGATTTCGTACCCATTCGGAAGACTTCGAATCTGATGATGAACGTGTGAAGCTATCATCATATTCACATTGAGCATAGAGGTCAAGTTTTGAAAGTGAATATGAATATGAATGTGATGGTAGCTTCACACTCGTCCATGATCCTCTATGAGCGTGACCCGCCTGTCAGTGTAGTACGATAATGTCGAGTGATGTAGGGTTATCGAAAAGAAGGAAATGTGTTTCAAGTACAACTTCAAGTATCGACAGTAGCCATACATGTCACCCACTTTTCAAATTACGTCCGACTTCGTCGCCTACCTGTCCTTTCGGCGGATCAGCAGCAGCTAGTGGTACTGATTCGGGATCGAGTGTTCGTGCTCCTTCGACTAGTACGTGGGATGCAACGCACCATCATCTATTGAACTTCAATTTACACAGGGGCAGAAAGGCTCCTGCAGAATATGCTGCTCGTTTCCTATTCGAAAATCGCCAGGATGTCATCATACACCGTATAATGGACACACTATTTATGTCCACACCAACGCTAAATAAAACCTTTGAATTAGACCCACCAAGAATTATACAAGATGGCGTCGTGGACAAGTCAACCTTGAAACATTTAATAGGTATGTGCATTAACCCTTTGAACATGTTGAACCCAAGTCCTGTAACATGTGTAACATGTGTAAGCATCATGCTTGGCTTGTCGCGCGTGACCTGGCACGGCCCTTCCTAATTCAGCCCCGGGGGCGGTACCAGTGGCCAACTCTGGTAGGGGTGTGTGGCCAGTTCTGGAAACCCCAGGCCCCATTTCAGACCCACTTTGACCAAAAATCAAGACCCCATTTTAGACCATTACAGGTTTCTAAAAGATGAAAGTTTAGACCTAGCTACATTTTCCTTTGGGGGCACTGTGTGGCAATTACGATTTGGTAAGGACAATAGACCAAATTTTTTTTTAGACCAAGCAAAATAAAAAATAATGGAAAGTGGACCCCATTTTAGACTCTTCAACTCGGAAAAAACATTTTAGACCAAAAGGGCTAGAAAATGCACCCCAAAGGGCGGCACATATACGTATACTTGTATAAGGGGAGTAGCCCCCCCCCACCCCCAGGAATTCAGTGTTCTGTTTTTACAGTCAAACATGTTTGATAAAGGGTACATTTAAGCAAGTAACATCCCCAATAAGTACCCACTAAAATTGTTTCAAACTAAACTGGACGAAATATCGTAATACATGAGACTTACTATATATTCCTTACTGTTGAGGACTCCTAAACCTCATGCTTACATACATTTTGGAAAATATGTCGCATGATTTATGATGTCAAACTACTAACTAAAGTGTTTTCAGAGTAAAATTGAACAGAAAAACATGATCGGACTGATCGGTCACCATTTTATCAAAATGTATGTAATGCTGTTATATTTTTTTTGGCCGAGTCTGCTGACAGGCGGAGGTCACCAGAACGTTGTGCTGGTGACAGGTGTGACCTTTGACCAGGCTTTTGATGTCCCTTGCGACGTGTTTCGGCATCAAATACACGTTCTTATTACCTTTGAAATTGATTGCTCAAACATTATATCAGTTCTCAAAACTGTTAACTTACGTGTGATAGCTCATGTTTTTTCCAACAACCGGGCGTACACACATGCACAATGCCACGTTAAAGTTATGGCCGCATGTATGATGTATGACTTACGCAGAACACGATCCATCAGTGTGCAACGGTAAAGGTAATTAATCTAAAAAAACTTAGTCTGTTGCATCAATAACATTCATTATTGTGAATATTCAAAGGTAACCAGAGCGTGTTTATCATATCAATACACATCGATTCCGTAAAAATCCTGAACCTGTCACGAGCACGTCCGCTGCGTCCGAGTCTGCTGACAGGCGCCGGTCGCAAGACACTCCGATTTTATTTGACGATGTTGAAGAATGCTACTCGAAGTCAACAGCATCAGGTTTGGCATGTAATTTACAGCTACTGAGATGGCTATACATAATGTACATCACCTGTCTAATAGCTAGCTCAGTTTTGTTATATGTTATTGAGATGTCACGGACTAATACAGATTCGATAAATACAAGGCATGACGCCAAACTAACATAGATTTTGTGGGATTATATATTTATCACATAATGTTTTAAAAAATATTTTTTCAACAATTTTGGCTCAAATTTTATGAAAACTGCAAGGGACTTATTTTTCATCGCATAGCAAAACACTGCATTCGACGGCTATGTAAATTACAAAGTTGTGCGCGTTACTGGTTGCGAGGTCAAGCTAGGTACACATACAAACTGTGGCGTGGTTCTCGATCAAAGTTATCTATTCAGACTATTGTAGCCTTGAGATGTACGTGTCATATCAAATGTAGTTTCGAAACGTAGGTGAACATTGTCTGAATGCAACTTTTGTTTTTATTTTATTCGCTCGGAATGTGTAAGTTAGGAGCACAGAATTCAACGTTAAATCGGAAATAAGCTTACCGTCGAACCATAAATATTGCCACAATCTACATGATTTTTCGATAAAATATATCAAATCTATTAAATACAAATAAAGGAGCGTCTATGCATAAAACTCATGCCATCCAATGATGTATGTAATGTGTCACACTGTGTATTTACATTTCGAAAGTACACCAATATTATTACGATAACTTGATCGTAGCATGAGCAAAAAAAGTTCCGGTAGAACAGGGGTGATATGCTCTGAAATCACCCCCTGTTTGATGCCACACAGTAGAAGATATGCACGTATTTATGTGATAATGTCATTTATGAAGTACACTCTTCTCGACACTCACTTACACTCGACACACTGTTCTTTTTTAGCCACACTTGATGTCAACCAGTCTGGAGGCCAACTTTACTACACATGTACATGTACATTTTGTAGTCATAACAATTTTTTTATTTACAGTAATGATATTGTATTGGAACTAGACTAGATGTCAACTTGTGTCTGATGCACTTTTGTTAGAGTAGTTCTTGAAGTCTGTATTGTGATTAGCATTAAAAGTTATTGCCATATGTGTACATTGTACGTCTGGTTAAAGTTCACCACCGAGCACAGAATTCTGTGCTCCCACCCGTGGAGTTCATATATACATTGTGACATTATCACATCCCCATGTGAGTTAGTTTGAACATTTGCATCATTCTACATACACGAGAAAGGTAAACAACATTGTGTGTGTGCCCACAAATTTTGCGAGTATGTTCCCGCAATGCAAGGAATTTACTAAAACTTTATTATACATGTACATCACACAAACATGACTGGTGGCAATTCTCTGAAAACATCCATTGTGGGGCGTGAGTCATCTTCGATGGCTTGTTGTTGATGTTACTTGATTAAATGTACAATGTAGCCTCGATCAAACATGTTTGACCATAAAAACTGAACGCAGTTTTGAATTTTGCAGAATCAAGTGACGTTCACATACAAAAAGTTGGTTAACCCTGCAAACGCAACCTGCTCCTACGATCATAAATTAATCAGAGTGTACTACATTAGGAACAGGAAAGCAAAAATTATCGAAAAAAAAAGGATCGACGCAGGGGTATTCAGGGCACGCACGCTGACCAGAACCAGATATATATATTTTTTTGGCCTTAGTGTGACTCTCCATAATATGTAAACATACAATATTGGTGTTTAGTATTAGAATAACTTGCCTGAAAGTTTCAGGAAATGCTATAATATGTTAGTACAACTTGATTGTTGAGCGTAATTACTGCGTGTGGTACAAGTCATTCCCACAATACCGTTGCGAAATCCTTAATGTATATGCATACACTGATTTGTTATGAATTTACAAGTTCGTAAGTACATGTAGTATCATTTGCGGATGGATATTTTCCTCAAAAACTTCCTTGTTTTGAAAATTGCACAGCAATATCCCCAACTTTAACGAATTATCCCATTATATATATTGTAGAAAATAATGAAGTCCTGAAGTATGCGATTAACCTGTTTAACGAATGTGAGATTGCCTTCAACTTAGAGACAGTATCCTTGGAAGATTATCCTGCATTGAGTGTAAGCTATCATTTCTTCAAAAAACACTATTGGTTTTGAAAGGGTCTATCTTTAGTTTCAATTTGATTTTATTAGCACAACTGAACTGAAGGCTCAGTAGTGCTATAGGCATGGCAAAGTGTCTGTCTGTCTGTCTGTCTGTCTGTCTGTCTGTCTGTCTGTGTGTGTGTGTGTGTGTGACATAATTTATATCGTAGACCATGTTATGAGAGCCGATAATTATATCCGCCATGTTTACATTCGATCTTGTGGGTGAAAAACGCACGTAAAATTATGATCGCTCGTCATTTGGATTGTAGCTCTAGATACCCTACCATACGTTCAAAATGGCAGACTATATAAACAAGGCTAATACGCATGTGTGGAACTAGTTATGGCAGCAAATTTTGCAGCAATAGCTGCCATTAAACGGTTTTACGGCAAGATAGGTGAATGAACTTTGGCGTCCCGGTATACCAGGTACTGGTGGGCACCCTAGCGTGTCCCGGTATACCGGGTACTGGTGGTGAAAGGGTTAAAAACTGTACAGTTGTGCTACAACGCCATTGGCGGTATTTTTTCAATTGATACACTATACAAGAATGTATATTTACAATATATATTAATCCACCTGTTTTGTGTTTGTTTCTATAACACAGAAGTACATACACAAGGAGGTTAAAGTCAAGGGAAAAACAACATTAAGAGAACATATTATTACAGATATAAAAATACTCATATTGAAAATCATCGCATGTTGTAAAAAACAAGACAGCAGAAAGGAAGTTCTTGATGTCATTATACGTGACATGATGGTACTTGTCGTTGTGGGTGAAAACTGTAGAGCAGAGTACAATATTAAGTAGGTAACTTGTGTTTAGATGTGATTATTCACTATTATTATTTATTTATGGTAGTAAGTGGGGGGGGGGGACTTCGAACACCATCAATATTAATATTAGTATGACATTGGATTGACCACATGACTTACGCTGTGGGTCGTTCTATCTAACTTAAAAAGTATGTGGAAGTTTTTCCCCGGTTTGTTCAAACTTAGTTAATTTATTTGATTTATACATCAACTGTCTAGTAGCTAGTTGTGTTATATGTTATTGGTACCATTGACTAATACATGTATGTACATCAACTGTCTAATAGCTAGTTGTGTTATATGTTATTGGTACCATTGACTATATACATGTATGTACATCAACTGTCTAATAGCTAGCTGTGTTATATGTTGTTGGAAATCAACTGTCTAGTAGTTAGCTGTGTTATGTTATTGGTACCATTGACTATAAGTATATACATGTACATCACAGATCTAGTAGCTAACTAGTTGTGGTACCATTTCATTGTCCTTGTGGTGTATTTATTTGTATGTTTTAGACAAACCCATTTAATGTAAACATGGGCCCTCTACAATTTAATAGCAAAATGTATACATACATGTACTAAGCGAAGGGCAAAACTTCTTTTTTTTTAATTTTGCATTCAGCGTAAGTAAACAATGTACATGTAGATTCATATATATCACCATTTTTGCATAACTTTTGCCAACTGTCACCTGAATGTATGTTATTCACTAGGAAAAATTTACTCTAATTGCTTTCCAGTGTACATGAAGCAACCAAGAGATGGTTTGAAATCTGTGGATCACAAGTGACAGCAATAACTAAAGTTCGAATGGAATATAATCCCCACACACTTATTCCACATGCAGTCATTTTAAGTGAGGTATGTATTAATAATACAAGTACCTCATTAATTTCAGTTGATAGTCGTATTACTAAACAATTTTTTAGCACAACTGAACTGGAGGTTCAGTAGTGCAATAGGCTTCACTAAGTGTCTGTCTGTGTGGATGTGTGTGTGTGTGTGTGTGTGTGTGTGTGTGTGTGTGTGTGTGTGTGTGTGTGTGTGTGTGTGTGTGTGTGTGTGAACAACTTAAAGCCAAAAACTGCTGGACATATTGCTTTGATATTTTGTGGTCATGTTACTTCTGGTGTCTAGTTAGGAAATTGTTCAAATGAAAATGATTGCTTCAGAGATGTGGGTTTTGGGTCAAGAAATGTGATTTTTGGTCAAAAAACTTAAACTCCAAAATTACTGGGTAGATTGGCATGAAATTTGGTGGGAACATACAAAAACAACAAAACTGATGATTCTCCTTTCCTTGTTTATGTTATGTAGAACAACAGTGGTATGCCCGAGAAAAAATCAACTGCATTGAGGCGTCCTTACAAGAAAACACATATGGAACATAAGAAAATCTCACAGGTTATTGGCCAGGCTCTCAGTGTTGCAGAAAAGTCTGTATTTGAAACAGATGATTATAAGATTGTGTACCATATTTCTCTTATGGGTTTAGAAAAGCTTGTTATCACTCGTACACACGTTGCAAAGAACACCATTAAGAAAATGAAGGAGGGTTGCCTGGTGGAAAAAAAAGTTGCGTCATCTCCTTCAGATGTTGAGCCATCTCCTTCAGGTGTTGAGCCATCTCCTTCCAAAGTTGCGCCATCTCCTTCAGATGTTGAGCCACCTCCTTCGAAAGTTGTGCCATCTTCTTCAGATGTTGAGCCACCTCCTTCAGATGTTGCGCCATCTCCTTCCAAAGTTGCGCCATCTCCTTCAGATGTTGAGCCACCTCCTTCGAAAGTTGTGCCATCTTCTTCAGGTGTTGAGCCACCTCCTTCAGATGTTGAGCCATGTCATTCACATGTTGAACTATCTCCTTCACACGTGGTTGACACATCCTTTCACCTTGACAACAACCCTGTCAACATTTTCCTTTATTTGTACATACCAACTTTATTTCTGGTGAAACTTTGTAATTTTGATCACCAACCTACTGTAAAAGATGCACCAAAAACACAAAAAAGAAAATCAAAACCAATCTTGAAACTTCCAAGTAAGAGGAAGCAAGATGAAATGATTCCCA
Organism: Glandiceps talaboti; assembly: GCF_964340395.1. Taxonomy (NCBI): domain Eukaryota; kingdom Metazoa; phylum Hemichordata; class Enteropneusta; family Spengelidae; genus Glandiceps; species Glandiceps talaboti. The sequence continues at coordinate 18,877,118 of NC_135556.1, read as the reverse complement.
CAAAGAAAAGGAAGAAAACCTAGATGATTCTAGTCTCTTTGCTAAGAGAGAGAGAGAGCTAGCAGAGCTATAGAGCTAGATGGACTGCCTTATTTTTTTAATATTGTCCATCTACTTTTAAGCTCCGCTGTCAAAGACAGTCAGTGGAGCTTTATGTATAGGTTGATGTCTAACCTTTGACCACAACGTCCATCCATCATCCTCTGTCAACTTTTTGTATTTCAATCTTCATCCAAACTACTAGGCCTATTGAGCTGACATTGGGTGTGAAGGTGTCTTTAAATGCCCAAATCAAAGTTTGTTCAATAGAATTGCCTATTGTACAAAGCAAACCGGAAGTGGAGAATATAGCGCCCTCTAGTGTTGAATACTGGAATGGGGGAATACCATACACTATGGCATACATTTTTTTGTACCAAACACTGCATGTCCCTTTCAAGTTGATGTTCCAGTAAATGGTTGGGACTGTACGTCTACCAATCAGTATTACTAAGTATTGTATAGCCCAGGTTTGGGTTATAATATAGAAACAAAAATGTAATTCCAGCGTCTGATTGTGTCTTTATTTAAGGAGAGATATGGGGGATATGCAGCTAGGAATTTTAGTATATGGGTATTTTAGTATATGTCATCAGTCGCTTGATTCTTTGGCAAATAACTATATGTTTGTGATATTAGATTGTTAAATGTCTTTGTGTCCAAATTTGTTTTTGTTTTTTGTTTGTGAGCTATGGACAAGACATTATGACTTAGACTTTTTACATGTTTGGCATGATTGTTTTCTGAAAAGGTCTACCATGAACACGAAAAATGTACAATTGAAACTTTAAAAATATCTATCTGAAGACCAACCATGTAATTATGTATCATGATTGGCATTTTTGAAAATGAAAGTGATTCTAGAATTGATTGCACAATAGACTTTTTGGCATGATTGAAAGCCAAAAACATCTATCACGCAGACCAGAAATGCCAAATGTAGCTGGTCCAGAGATGACTCCAGGATAGAATTAAATAATATTATTTTGGATAAATAGTGTTCTAAAACTCGTGCGGAAAATATGTCCTGGACAACCTATGTCCAACCACTAACTTGTAGGTCTATGGAATTGAGAGTAGAAAGCGATTTTCGTACCTGTTCCACATGCACCATGTCGAATATTTTTCTGTGCATATGAGTTTAGTGTAATTTATCCCAGTCAGGTTACGAAAAAATTATCGCAATTTGGATAGTTATCCCAAACTAGTTATATGCATGTGAGCACACAGACACATAAAGACAGACAGACGACAGACAGACAGACATATGTATGTACATATGTACATGCATCTGTGTGTGTGTATGTGTATGTATGTATGTATGTATGTATGTATGTATGTATGTATGTATGTATGTATGTATGCATGTTTGTCGGTTGGTCTGTGTATGTATGTATGTATGTATGTATGTATGTATGTCTGTATGTGTGTGTATGTATGTATGTATGTATGTATGTACGTAAGTACGTACGTACATATGTATGTATGTATGTATGTATGCATGTACTATTTACTATACATACAACTGTTTATAAATTTGTTTGCATAACATAACACATTTACAAATGGTTGTATGCATAGAAAATCTTACGCGCACACTTTATATCCATGGTAATGGAGGCTTATTCAATGTATTATGTGTGCGTGTTCTCAGGTTTTATGGGGCTTAGGGCATGGCTGATGTATTTTAAATAAAGTCAAGGTATTTTACAACTTGGAATTATCGCAATTTTTTTCAAAATGTAGGATGAATGTTGACATGTTATGTATATGCCTGTACATCATTGACTGAGTTTACATAACTATATCTGGTACATATCATGCCAGTACACCACTGACCGAGTTTACATAACTATATATGTCCTGTATCTGCCAGTACACCACTGACGGAGTTTACATAACTGTCCTGTATCTGCCAGTACACCACTGACGGAGTTTACATAACTGTCCTGTATCTGCCTGTACATCATTGACTGAGTTTACATAACTGGGTCCTCTGTGTATGCCTGTACACCACGGACTGAGTGTACATACCCGTGTCTTGTATATGCCTGTACACCACCAATTCAACTATTGCGTCATATGCAGGTGACACATTGCGTAATGTTTGACATGTAGTGTCAGACCACAGACAATCTGGTTAGTTGTTTGTGGTCAGACTCAATTTGTCAATTTGTCAATCAACGCATTATGTGTGTGTTAGTTGTAGGGTGTACTCTCACTTAACCTGTAACGTTTGTTAGTTCTGCGTTTGATAACAACATCGTGTCGTCTGTTATATTTAGGAGTAAAGTGAACATGTCTTAATTTATCGCAATACAACAAATATTTCGAAAAGAAAAAAAAACGTGAGAATAAATATTTGGACCAGAGAAGGTCAGACGTCTGACTTATTGACTCAGACGTCACATAGTAAAACAAATTTCTTTTTGTAAATCGAACAAATCCATAATCCTATAACACAGCACGTCTTTATAGGTATTCTTAAAGTCCTCCAGTTTTATTTTTGTCATTGATGATAACCAGGTTGTGTTGAATCTAAACACTAACTACTGTAAGTTGACACGCCCAGGCAAAGTGACGTCATGGCTAAGTGATAATATTGTACAAGTATAAATGGAAACTGAAAAGGGTGGCATTATCTGAACCACCTATGGCAGCGTGTCTTTGCAGTACATGTAAGTCAAACTTTAATATTTTAAAACACAACGTATTCTTTGTTTCGCTACTACCTAATTTTAGTGATCCTTTGACACCGTACTTGCAATATTCGGTTCAGAATTATGAAAATCGACCCAGTGTGGTAGTGTTGTTACAGACACATCGTGGACAGGCGCCAAGCTATCGGTATTTTAGTCAGTCCTTCTGAGAGTACAATTAATTTCCTACACTTTGGAAATATGTTAACAGGTGCCACACGTAATGTCTTGTATATTCTGTGGTAAATACCATATTTTTAGAGTAATGGCAAGTGCAAGTATAACACAGCGAAATATTTTATCGATTCTTTCAGTCGTGACGGTGACACCATGAAGGGAGGCCATTTTCTCTAAGCCGACATACTTGACATGCTTGCAACAATACACTAGTCTACATGTATGTATCAACACGACCTATACAGAGTTTTGTACAGTGTATTTGTGTCATAGTGTGACGCCTAAATTCACAAGACGTGACTGTTCCACACCTAGTAATGTAAGAACGGTGGCCGAGTGCCAACTATACCACCTGTTGAATGACGTAGCCTTCAGTTTAATACGCTGACTGAACACTGCAAATGGTCAGGTTTATTTATTTTTGAGTCTACTGAGACGCGTAACCTGATAAACGGATTTCTACAGGCTCACAGTACGCCTGGGACATTGATCATGACCACCTCTGTGACTTCTATATAACAATATCTTTATTGTATATGTTGAGGGAAATCGTGTATCTGAAGTCGACATTGTTAGAGATATTGGTCATAGATCCATGTGCAGTGAACTAGTTTCTTTGTCGTATTTAACTTGTCCGGTTTGAAACCATGAATTATATGAACGACTTCCTCGTTAACTTCATGCCCTGGTAATTTATTACAATATCGTACAATATACAATACCATTTTTCGTCACTAGTATGCAGTCCTCGGTTCGCTACGTCGCTGACACTGTACAGTGAGTCACCAGACCCTATTTCTATGAAGTTGACTCAACTTGATTTCAAAACTGTTTCCTTGTCACAGAATGTGTACAAAACTCCTACGACAACATTCACACGAGTTGACACCGTCCTATATCTGACTCCATATATAAGGCAATCCATTACACGAATCAGACAAGGTCATGGCCAGCTAGTGTACGGCATGTCTTATACCATCGATCAAGGTAATGTAAACCTCATTTATACACGAAATAATCCACTTGTTTCTCAATTATAATGCATTGTGTTTGCATCGACATAGAAATTCCTCTAGTTACTAAACCCATAATATGACAACCATGATTAATTTTAGAGGACAAGGGAGCTGACTTGGTAAAGTGTGTTGGAAAGTTAATCGAATCTAGTCCACATATATTTGTGTACAAGCTTACAGTTGTCAACATATATTTGTGTACAAGCTTACAGTTGTATGCATGTCACAGTGTAATAGCATGTGGGTGGACTCAGACTGGGTGGGTGGCGTGGGTGGGTGAGTTTGGGCGTATACCTATGATATTATGGCAAACAGTATTTGCGAACTTGAGTGTACTGGTTTTCTGTATATACATTTTGAAAGATTTTATGGTTGTGCCTATGTACCAGCATTCTCGCAAACCAGAGCTGCTATTTTTTTCCGCGACACATCGAAACACAGTGCCGTTAAAGAGGCCGTGATTTACGACGACGACGACGATGTAATAGACTAGACACGTACCGATATAGTAACCCACGGTTAAACGTACATTCTGTTCAAACAATATCTAGATGAAAACTTTCATATTTCCTAACATTTGGGGAAGTATGAATCTTGAATATTCAAAAGGTCAGTAAACATATAGGTCGTAAAACTTACCAAAAGGTTCAGACTATTGATCCAAGAACTGAAGTTACACGTAATGTGTAAGGTCATGTGATTTTATTTGTCAGAGAAGACGGTGCCGCAAGTAATGCAAAAAAATCACGAGCATCTCCGATTTCAACTCATAACGAACGCGGCCTTAGAATTGGTGTACGGTAGTGGTTCTCTCTATAATGTGTTTCTCCTTTTTTTTTCTATTAGTGTCAAATATCAGAAATGTTTATGAGGAAGTATCGTTGTTGTGAAGTTGCCAAAAGATTAAGGTGGTATCCCCCTGTAGATGGTAAGTTGTGTACACTCCTCAACATGAGAAAATACATAGAAGAAAAGTACAAACAGCGTCTACTAGTTGTGAAACAATTCCTCGGTACCAAGAAACATCAGGCATATGCAAACCGATTATCACGTGATGACACCATTTACCCTCAGGATAAAACATTGAAAATGGCCAATGTTGTGATTGAACCAGTGGGTAGTAACTTTGAAGGACTCTCCTTTCCAGAAGTACGCTCATTAACAAAAGGAACAGACTTCATGTTCGATGAGTTGGACATCAATTTGAGACTTACCTCTTTGATTGCACGTGAACCCCAACTTAGCTCAGCAGACAAGAAAATGAAGGGCATTACATTCGACGAAGGTGACAATTTTGTTGATCTACACTTCAGTGAGCGTCATCCGGGATATGCATATTTGACAGTTCCCAGTAAATCGCCATTGGTACAAAACTTGTACGGTGCATTGGAAATAAGAGACGACATTCGTGCGCAGTACTATTTATCCCCAACCACAGTTCTGAATGAGTTTCAAATGCAATGCGAATACCAGGCCTATAAACCAATCAAATCTAATGACAACAGTGCCTTCAGGAATCTGAAATCTGCTCTGGTGTTCCGAGAGCTTCCCGCTGTACAGATGTTGATGAAGACGGACGATGGGATTTTGACACTGGATCTAACAATAGCCGTGCCATGCTTTGCATGGCCTTCATTTGCAATGAAATGTCTAAATCGACATCGAAAGAGTGGTTGGCCATCTCCGAATCTTCTTAACAAGATGGTTGACGTAGGGTGTAGGGTAGTCCCAAGACCTCCAAACAATCTTAAAGACGGTCTCAAAAAGTCTCTGCTATGGCGCCTATCATTCAGTGCTGCTGAACGTATACTAATGACAGACCTTACAGAAGCACAAAAACATGCCTATATTCTGGCCAAACTTATCTTTAAGTTATTCTTGAAGCGTCCAGGTCACGAAGGCATAAAATCATATCACCTTAAAACAGTGTTCTTGTGGAGCTTGGAAATGATTCCTCGAGAACAGTGGACCTTTGATAACGTTGCAGATCGTACTTTAGATATACTACATCGTCTGCATAGGTGTCTAAATAACAGACAATTACCC